>NC_056748.1:608193135-608258135 GCF_019279795.1 Protopterus annectens
AGACACAACAAGGCCTTAACATATCTAGGTAATTCTCATTCTGTATCATAGCTTAGAAAAATCATCTCTCTCATCACACCAATCCACCCACCAAGCATCTCCAACAGTGCATTCTGTAGGGTATCCTCAAAGTCCACCAACCCACCACACTCCCAAAAAATATGTTCCCAAGTACCTCTTTCTTCGCCGTCACACTTCCAACATTTGCTGTCTAACTGAGGAAAATTCTCTAGAGTCTACTTGGGGTATAACAGATCTATGGAAACATTTCCAAGCAAAAATCCTAAATCTTCTAGATTTTGTTGCATATTTGGGAGACATACATAAATCCTCCCATTGTTTCTTTGTGACTTGTTTATCCAGTCTTTCTTCCCAATCCTTTCTAAATTCCTCTGATTAATTTTTATAGTTCTCATGCAATATTTTATATGCTGTACTAATTATTCCTTTTTTAATGGCAGCTTCTGTTCTAGATTCTACTAAAAACTCTACGAGTGCTAGTCTTTCATTTAGAACCTCCCTATTTATTTCTCTTTGCCTAGACTCTGATACAAATCCTTGATAGGAAGGCACTCTCTAACCTGCAGTCCATATACATTCTTGGCCTCTTTCCATTCTATTACATTTCCCTCTCTAGTTATTTGAAATACAGATTCCTGAACTTAATTATGCTACTTTTCAGCTTATCCTCTATTCTTCTGCTCCTACTGTGCCACCTTTCATCCTACCATGACTAAGTAATATGTGTCAGCATCTCTCCAACTCTGATCCAAACACCTATCCATACTTGCTCTTTGACTCTCCATACATTGCACCACATCTATTTAATATTGCTTTTCACCCTTATTCCAAATATAGATTGAATAACTGCACTTCATCTCAAACCAAAACAAAATTAAGTGCAAGAATCCTCTCCAAAAACAAGTATGCATAATTCCCTAATATACTAATTGTGAAGACTGGTAGAGAAGGGTGAAGCCTGCCAGCCTAGTCAAATAGAATTTGATACATAATTCTGACATTTGTAAATATAAATGTAAAATACAGGCTTGTTTCTTAAATGAAAGAAAACACTGTACAATGTTGAACTTCAAGATTATAGCAACATTGCCATCTGCTGTAAGGAAAACTAAGTCAAGCATTTCTTATTAGTCCTTTGAAATTAAAATTACTTTATGTCTATTCTTTTGAAGTTAGAATTTGGAGACGATACGTCTGGAGTAAGCATCCTGCCTATTGTTTTAAGGCTAAATTTAATAACCAGAATTTACATGTGGAATGCCCTTTATTGCTTTAAGTGTAAAAGAATGTAAATGTAGTTTCTGTGTGGCTTGGGAACCAGGAAGGTGTAAAAGATGATGTAATGTTTAGCAGAACTGCATTTTCAATTTAAATAATGAGAACCAGAAATGATTAAGCATTTTGATCTTGGACATCTAACTCAGCACTGCCTATGCTCTTAAGTAAGTTATCTTAGAAGTGTGTTTCCTTGTAGCAATAGCTAGGACTATAAAGATTAGACTAAGTGTTTTTCTGTTATGTCAGAACTGTACTACGGAATTATTTTAAGTTTCTGTGTGATCTCTGAACTCTTGAATAGCATTGTGGTATAGTCGTATTGTCTTTTGTTTTTAGTATTTATTATTAAATATTTTTAAACCCTTCTCAACTGTGGCTGGTTTATGTAGAGATAAATTAAGCTCTAGAGTACATTACATGCTTATAAGTGATCCTGTAATAAGCCCTTCCAATAAGCCTTAAGATTGCTTATGTTACATTACTATAGCTGATAATTATTAACCGGTGGTGGCAGTAATTACTACCGGATAGTCTGGGTAAAAGGGCACAGCTGGAGAATCTGTGTCAGCCTTTCCCAGGAGTGTCTGTGAAGTTGTATAAATACTTATCTCAAAGTGTGTGTGTGTCAGCTACTTGGGCAGGGACATGAAGCACTGGTTGGACAAAGAGGGTACTGGAGGTCAGCTTGCCAGCTAGGCTGTGAACTGGACCCTATAACTGTGCCAGTGGAGGGTCTTATTGGGGACCTGGGGAGCAAGGGAGCAACCAGCCCCAGAATGACTGTGATCTTTGTGTGCACTTAAGGGAAATTGTACTTTACTGTATGTATCTGTTATCCTTTCCTCTTATATGAGATGCCCTCTCTGGTGTTAATGGTGAGGATTGAGGCTCCTTGATTGCTGGGCCAGGGCATAGGTGTCACACTGATATCCCTCCAGGAGGAGATATATACCCAAATTCTGACCTCACCTACCACTGTAAACACAAAGATAACTCTCCCCCACACATTTCTCTAATCCAACAATAGACAGATCCCAACCCTTGAGATCTATTTTTTGCTACAATAAGTCTTAGAAACATAAGAAATAAAACTGCTAAACTACTTGCCTGGATTACCCAACATAAGCTTGATGTTCTCACTGTAACTGAAACTTGGCTTAAACCCAGCATAAACGACTCTGAAGTTATACCCCCTGGCTAAAATATCATCCGTAATGGCTGTATAAACAGGAAAGACAGTGCTATTGGTTTAATGTTTCCCACCACCTACCACATTTCCCCCTTACAGTAAACCAATACCTAAATTCAGTTCAGCAGAACTTCATGTTGCTTTCCTCAAAATAAACAGTTGTAAATAAATATGTATTACTGTCCATTACATCTCTCCTGATGACAATACACTTATACTGGAATATATCCTACATTGGATATCCATAATATTTTCACAAGAAAAAATATTACTAGGTGATGTGAATGTCAATTAGTTGGACATAAACTCTAACTCCCCTACATCTAGTGTGAATTTATTTGGTTTCACACAACTAATTAATAGCCCCACACATTATAGCAAGACATCAAATTCCCTATCAGACTGGATCCTCATATCAGACCCTAGCAAATACGCCACTACAGGTATAATGTCAGACTGTGTTAGTGATCATCTCCCAATATATATGAACAGACATCTCACACATCCAGCTAAACAGTATATTTATAAAATAACACACAGCCTTTCCACGTTTAACTCAATTTTCATTACTACACTATCACCTATTAACTGGAACTTCCTAAAAATCCTCCCCTTAGATGATGCTCTACATGAATTCAGTACAACTTTTCTAAATATCCTAAATATCCTTGCATGTCCTAGAAGGAAGAGACTAAAAACAAATAATGCAATTTGCATATCCAAAAAGAGTAGAATGCTAATGCAGGATATAGAAAAAGCGTGAAAAGAATGGCAAAAATGTAAAACACCTCAATATCTTAAAAACTTTAGAAAGCTTTGTAATCATACTAAAAGGCAAATAAATGAAGATATAAAAGCATACTGTAATAACTTTCAGGATAATACTAAACTCAACCCGAATAAAAATGTGGATATCCATTAAAGAAATCTTACATCCTGGCCAGAAATGCAACCCAAACCCCTCTCCAAACAACTCACCACTCAAAATTGTAATACAGTTCAACTCTTATTTACTAGATAGTATAGCATGTCTAACCAAGAATTCCTCAACATCGAATCCCTACCCTGCCCAACAGCTACATATCACCACATCCACTTTCACCTTCAAACCTATGTCCACATTCTATATAAAGCTACTTTTAAACAAACTTAAACCATGCTGCTCTTCAACTGATGACCTTCCAAGTGAGTGCCTAAAAATGGCAGGCAATAGCACTGCCTATCCTGCCTAAATCCTTATAAATAGGTCATTCCAGGAATCCCACATTCCCTCTCTCTCTGGAAAAAGTCACACATTATCCCTCTGCAGAAAGGAGGAAATTCAACAGACTTTAATAACTTTCAGACCTATAGCAATCTTATCTCCCCTCACCAAAATACATGAAAAACATATTCAAAAACAATTGCTAGATCATCTTCTGCAGGACGAACTCCAATCCCCTACACAACCTGGCAAATGTCCTTCTCATAGTACTAGCACTGCTCTTCTAACTGTGTGTAGATACTGTCAATAAAGCTAGAGATAAAGGCAAAAGAGTCTCTTCCTTATTTCTAGGCTTGTCTAAAGCCTTCGACACAATTTGTCACAGGAAACTTCTTCTTCAGATGTCCTTACTAGGTGTCTCTGAGCCCACCTTCTGTGGTTCAAAAACTACCTGTCCAATAGGTATCAGTCAATAAAATGACACTCCATGCCCGCTCCTTACCTCCCAGTCATCACTGGTGTACCACAAGGCTCTATCCTTGGTCCTCTGCTCTTAAACATTTTCACCCAACATCCTCTATACATCACACAACAGGCCACCCTAATATAATATGCAAATTATTCCATTCTCATTTGCACATCTAACAACATGGTACACCTCTAAAAAATTACTCAGGAAGCTTTAACAGACACTGAAACATGGCTTTGTAACTCATAACTCATGTTCAAACCAAAAAAGACCAAACCGCTACTTTTTCACCCCAAATCCTCTCTCATGAAAAAATAGAATTTAAAGTCCTTTCTCTTGATAATGCAACCATTGAAGTCACTTCCCATAGAAATTATTAGGGGTGATAGTTAATGATAAGCTTACATTCAACTTGCTTATACAAAATTGCATAAGAAAAACTCATAAAAAACTAGGGATGCTTTACAGAGGCAAAAACATTCTCACAGATGCAACTAAAACTACACTTGCCACTACATAACTCCTCCTCACACTCCTTTATGGTGCTACAATCCTTACTAATCTCCAAGCCTGAAAATTAAAACTTGAACAATGCTATAACAAAGTTGCAAAATTTGCAGCAAATATCCCTTTCAGATCCCACCACTGTATAGCACTAAAAAGACTTAATTAGTTAGAACTGCCTCATCAACTAACATATACAGCTTCTTACCATCTATAAAATTATACAGCATCCGTCTGCCTGTCCAGCACTAAAAAAAACATGCTACACAACTATGTTCCCAATTGGTCACTGCAGTCCAGTGACCACAAACTCCTGTCTGTCTACAAACCTATCAAATCTGCTGGGCATTGTCTGTACTCTTACAAGGTTACTAAGTCCTGGAACTCCTTACCTGTATCCATCAGGTCAGTACCCTCCTCCCATCTTTCAAAACCACTCTGAAACACTTTGTAGCTAAAATCTGTCTCTCTTCTTGCTCAAAACTAGGATAAACTATATACCTAAATGTGAACAAGTCCCTTTTCATTCCTTATACCTTACTCTCCCTTCTTCACTTACTTCCTTACGTCTATCACATTCTCTTCCCTAACTTTCTCTCTAAATATACCATGTCTGTTTTTCATCACTTCATATTGCACTTCCTGTTTGTATTAGACTAACTTGATTTTAATTTCTTTGCAAACTGTCTAAAATTTCTATAAATATTAAATTATTGTCATATAACTTGCATCAATTCTTAAGCAATGTTTTTATATTATCGCTAATTTGTTATGATTATTTGAACTGCAGGTGTTTTTGTTTTATTTTTGAAGATTGTAAAATTATTGTTTTTAAAATGTTTTGTAATAATTTGGAGTTCTTTCTTCCCAGGCCTCCACTGAAAATGGGCTTCTACCCAGTCAGACTTTCCCAGTAATCAAATGTTAGTCAGTCAATCAATTAATAAATAAATAAATAACTGTAGGCCAATTATTCTGTCAACTCATCTTGTCCAGATTGTTGGGAATTGTAATGACTCATATATGAGTGTATTCTGAAGCTTTACTTTCCAGTGTTCTAGTGAAAATAGACTCAGTTAGACCATACCTGTTAACAGATGTAAATAAATAATTAAATGGATATTTGGATTATGTTTCCTATGCACATTGTAGTTCTGCAAAAGTATCCAAATGGACAGTTGTTCATAACTATCCAAATATCTGAAATTAGTCTTGCCAGGCATTCATGCACCATTAAGATAAGCATAACATTTGTGTAGCTGATCTGGAGAGTTTATACAATCTGGTGCCTCACTGAGGTGACCTTTGTCCAGACAAGTTACTGTACTTCACCTAACGAGTTCAGGGCATTCATTCCATATATGTGCTACAATTATGTAAGCCATCATGCTTGGGGCCAGCACTCATACTCCTCTGGTCACTGTTGGGGATGTGGTCCCTAGGCTACATAATACAGAATACAGTACAGGTCATGTTGTCACTTGTGTACAGGCTGCACATAGATATAAGTAAGTATAGTCTGGTATAACCTAGAATTTACCTGTCAGCTTATTAGTGCCCCCTCCAGCATGTGCTCATTTGTGTGTGTGTGTGTGTGTGTGTGTGTGTGTGTGTGTGTGTGTGTGTGTGTGTGTGTGTGTGTGTGCTTGTGTGTGTATGGGTGGATTTGTGTCTGTTTGTGTGTGACTATAGGTGCACATTGTGTGTGTGTGTGTGTGTGTGTGTGTGTGTGTGTGTGTGTGTGTGTGTGTGTGTGTGTGTGTGTGTGTGTGTGTGTGTACAAATAATAATATTCTGCATGGGTATTATATGCACAAGTTCTATCTGCTGTGCAACACACACAGTACGCATACTGCTCAGTACACATTTTGCTCATTGGAGTGTATAAGATGATTGCCTGAGGGTACATCAATTAATTTGCGTACTGCTGTAGTGCCATAGCTGATACCACATGCATAGCATCTGAAACTGTCATTTATTATACTGTATGCTCATCAGTAGACAATGACTACTTGTCAACAACTGCCTTCAGTCATTTGATGTGCTCACCCATCAGAGACTGACTGCGTGTCATGGTCATTCTTTTATAATCCACATTGTGAAAACAGTAATAAGCAGCCATTTTCTACCCTGAGTGCTCCGTGTTTCACTGCTGGTAGGAACATTTTTACTAAACTCTGTGAGTTTGCCAGATGCTCTATTTCAAATCATCTCATATAACCATGTTATGTTGTATCATATGCAAGGAATGTCTTTTTAACCTTGTCTGGGCTATACTGTAGATTTCATCTAGTAGTATCAAGGCAATTGCAGTTTCCTTTCAGAGGCTGAGCAGTGTCTATGACTGCCTGTGTATGGCCACTTGCATTTTATCATAGTTGCCTTATGCCACAATTTGCAGATGGGGAGGGGTCATCAGCCTTGCTGGAGCAGTAAGCAGCAATCACTTGTGAAACAGCAAAAGACAGGTTGTTACATATCTGACACTGTGCCTCTGTCCCCCTGAATTCAGGTGGTCTCTTCTATCCCATGTTTGTGTAGCTTCCTGTATGTCCTTCATTAATTTAATTTATTTGCACATGCATCTATGGTTCTATTAGTATCTGTCCTCTGTTTATACACACCAATAAGATGCCCTTGCATCACACTCTTTTAGGAAATACCAACATATTATATTCCTATGTCAGATGCAGACACCACACTTTCTCCCATGGAGTCTAAAGCAGTAATTTATGATGATGATGATGATGATGCTGTTAATGCATTCTGCATTGCCTACAAAATGGCAACTGGCAGATTAACATTTCTTCCAGATTATGCCAGTCACCCCTTGTCCTGAACACCATCTGTGTATGACCTAGTGTGTTATGTGCCATTGGCAGTGCTCTGTGGAATGCTTGCAAAGTGCTGTGCCATTTCTAGAGCTATTTTAGAATATTATATCCACATGTAATAGTATGGATCTGAAGACTGTGTCCAGTGTCTTGCATACATATGCCTGTAAAATACTTACTCTGTTTCCAGAGGGTCACTTAGTTGCCAACAATGCCAGGATAGACATGGCTCTGGTATTTTCTGTTTTGTTTTTTGTTTTCCAAAGAATGGGACATTTATGGTGTCCTATGGATAGCTGGTTGACAGAATATGTCACATATTTGGTAGCTCTGTCAGCCTTGTAACAATACAGGAACTCCTGTTTTATCATATGCAGAATCACTTTCTACAACATGGCCTAGTATGACATGCAACATATGGACCCACTGTTGGTCCAGCACACTAAACACTAACTTTATCATGTATACCATTGGTTGGTGAGTGGTACTTACACCTTCTTGTTGTGTCACTTCTGTTTGCTGTGGAACTGTTTGCTTTACATGACATATCCTTTGTACTACACCCCCCCTTCCCATCATACTGCCAGCATTTAAAACTGTATACCTGTGACATCATCTTGCTGTAACTCAAAATATTGTTAATGCCTGCAAAGCTTTTCATGAATGTCATGTAGTCCCACCGCATTATCCACACTGCTTTTCTTCAGAAAAGCGATAATTTATGGATAACTGAACATATGTAAGATGAGAACATCACTACAAAATAAACTTTATTTTTCCTTCTGAACCAAATTCAGATTCAGTTTTCAAAATGTCATTTTAAGCTTGATCTCTTATAATCATTCAGCTATGCTAGTATCACAGGATAGATTTTAAACTTTTGCACATCAAGTATTTTACACACCAAACGCATTCCAATTAATTACCAGTTTTAGTGTTTAGGAAGGAAATTAAATACATTTTCACGTACTGAATCAAATACATCAAAACACTGACTGTTACTGTAAAAGTTTAGTGTGTTATAATCACTACAATCCCATTAAATCAGGAAGCGCTTAAATATATAAGCTAAAATCTCAAATGCATTCTTTCCTGCATCGAAAGGACACTTTACATCGTACAAGAAACATTAAACAGTGGGGGGACAAAGTCCCAAAAATAGGGACAAATTTTAAATATTGCTCTTATAAACTTATAAAGTTGCTAGAACAACATAAATTGTTTAGCATGCATTTTCTGAAGGATATGAAGTCTAAAACTCAAATGTGTGTCATTATTTAGTGACTTCAATCCTCAGTGATTTGCCAGAACACCACATATTTTATGAGAAAAAGACCAAAAATATGAGCAAAAATCTGGACAGTTGAAAGGTATGGACATAAACTGTTTTCAGGACTACTTTACTAATGCTTAAGAAAATCCTGCTATATTAGACTATTGGTTTACTTGTAGATGAATGCTCCCTGAAGGCTCGGTATGGACTCTGATATTAATCATTCTAAAGAGTTAAATGCATATTTTTTATAATATTCTGAATACAGACAGTACTGCTTTTAACTGACTGATAGACTTAATTACAAAAAGGAGGTTAATTAGCAAACCAACCCAGAGGCGGGTGGGGTGATTGAAAAGATTTTATTTGAATCTTGCCAAATCATGATGTAACCTTAACATTCACATATAAAAAAACAAACTGAGGGAGCACTTATGTGCCAGAAGGAAGGAAGGAAGAAAAATAAAAATAGCTTTATTAATAAACTTATATTTGAGAAGCAAATACTGAGAGTAAACACATACGTATTAGGTTCTTACTTAGGATTTGTTAACATTTAACACAGGCAGCAGGAAAAGTAGTTTTAGTGGAAATGCAACAGCACTTAAAAAAAAAAAAAAAAAAAAAAAAGAGATGTGCCTTGGGGAAATTTACATATTCTGGAAGATGATGCAATAATATATTGGGATATATCTGAACATGAAGATCGAATAAACATTGTTATTTTAAAAAAAAATCAAAATTTATTCTAACAAGCCTAGAATAAAATCTTTGTTGTCATTATTTATAACATAGCTGAGCGAGACTGTTTCATATTTATTTCAGAGAATAACAGCAGAGAAAAGTACCTCCCAAGGATTTCTTATTTGCTCTAATCAGTATACAAGGAATCAAGTAATTCTAGCGATAGTAGTCATATCATAATGAAATATGTTTAAACAGTCAGTGAAATGAATATATGCATGTGTTCTTCTCATCTTCTACAGACAGTTGTCACTAAATGGGATTTTTGGATTGCTAATTTGCAATTCAGTGAGCAGTGTAGGAGTTTACATCAGATTTATCTAATTCTTCAGTAATACCAACATGGGAAATAGCAACAAAAGTCTTGGTCAGCTCAAAATAAGCAAGAGTGTGCACAGAGTGACCACTGTCCATGGGTTCTGTAACCTTTTCAGAGAACCTGACTAAGTTCAGAACACAAAACCTGTGCTTAAAAAAAAATGGGCGTCTAGCTCAGTTAAGTTGCCTGTTTCTTCATAAATGAGTTCTGCTATGATTTGTTACATGGCTTTGCATATAAGACAGGTGCAGCTGATAGGATTATAATTACACAGGTCCATAGTGGGGCCACTTTTGTGTAGACGAGTCACAGTGGCAGCTCTCCAGGCATTATGCACAGACCCTGTGAACAGGCTGAGGCTGAAAAGTTTAACCAGGGGTTCAGATAGAGTATACTTGGCACCAATGGCAATATAGCCTGGTATGTTGTCTGGTCCCATAGAAATGTTAATTTTAGCCTTTGACAGTGTTTCTAAGACTTATTCTAAGGTGATTTCCAGGAAAATTAAAATTTCAGGATAGTGGGTACAAAACTGTAGCTAGGAGGCATAAAATTAGTACTAAACAAATCTGCTAATATACTAGCTATATCCTTTGGATTGCAGTGTTACATTCTTGTGGATAAGCTCAGTGTATTCTTGAACTTTATTCCTTAATTTCCTGACACAGCTGAAGAAAAATTTGTAGTTTTATTTGATATCTGTAACAACCTTAAATTCATACTATGCTTTACATTTTCTACCAGTGCTCTTAAGTTCCTTGCTAGCATGTTTGAGTGACATCCTGACATGGGGGGGGGGGGGGGGGTTTGGATTTCTTACAGCTTTCATTGTTTTCCTTTTGTTGTTATATAATTTATTATTACAGGAGTTCTACCCCTGAGGTTTATTCCTGCATTTACCATTATATTTAAGATGAACAGGTTTGGGCTTTTCTATGCTTCTGTTTAGATGCAGGTAAAAGCTGAAGGTGAATGAGGTAGCCCTCTCAGCTGAGTCCATTTGTGGAGGATTGCTGGGAATTTTACGTAGGTCCTCTACAAGCTAAAGTAGGTTTTTCCTGTAAAACTCTCTAAAGTAAGCCTCCTTTGATGGTGGGGTAGTACTACTAGGCCTGACAAAGAAGACTACTGATTTATGGGTGAATTTAACCAGGGATGAGGAGATGCATTGTGAAGTACTAGTGAGGGCTAGTCTAGTAATGACCAGGTCAAGGATATTAGAGTGATTAGTTTTACAATTTACTCCAATGCATTTAGTATTAACAACATCTAGGAAATACTCAGCATATCCATTTGTAGAAGTGTTAAGTGAGTCCGTTAGACCTTGGGTAAATGAAGTCCTCTAGCAAGAAAGTATTTGGCTTAATATTTAACTCCTCAATAGTACTGACGTAATTTACATGATCTTTGGGGGACATTGATAAGGATCTGTAGCTAGCAATGAAGCAATAGCTGGATTTGTGTGATTTGGATCTCTAGGAACTCCAAGTCAGGGGCATGGGCAATTTCACATGAATTGTTGTTGTTCGTGACAAGTAAATTCACTCCCCCGCAGTTACTCAAGAGTCTTAAAGTGCGATAGATGGTAAACAGTGGTATAGAAGGAGTACTATTATTCCACTGAAACCATGTCCCAGTAACTGCACAGGTATGAATGCATTCAAAACACAGGAGGGCCTCAAGTTCCGTCTGTTTAAACTCCTAGCATTAAGTAGTGTCACCACGATGTCCAAATTTTGGGTTGAATTAGCAATGTAGGAATGCCTAGTAGGGAGATTTCTGCCTATAAAAGGCACTATGAGGCAGCAGAAGCCCTGGTATGAGAGGTGTAAGCCATCGCTGTTGAAACAACAACTGTTATCTACCATCTCATCCCTGGCCAACACATACTGAATCCCTTTGGAATGACATCAACAACTTAATAGTTGTTAAATCCAATTACCTTGGTATCTAAGCATTACTACTGGTAAAAACAAGATACTACTAAAGACCGTGACACCAAGAGTCAGGCCTCCTTTATTACCTGAGTACTTCAGAATGCATCCTTCTCAATATTTTTCTTTTGGCTTTCCTCTGAGTGGTTGATATATAGTTTGGGATTCCACCTCACTGTTGACTCACTAAGTAGGAAACCCAATGTTTTTATAACTGATAAATTCTTAATGCAACAGTTTACATTTGAATTATTTTCCTTGGATGGTCCCTGTGCTTGGATGGTCAATCTGTCCTGCAGCAGTAGTTTGTCAGTCAAGTGTATATTTACATATCAGTTGCAAATGGTGTAGCTGTCAAATCTGGCTTGCTTCCCCCTTGTTCACCAGTAGACATTTGATTGAATTCTAACTGCCTGGTTCACTTTTCTTCATGTGTTTTTCTTGCTTATAAGTCATCTCTCTGAAATGTAGGTACTTCAGCATTACTTTTTGGGTGAAACCACTTTACACTGTACACTGTATTGAGGATTTTTACCTTTTCCCATTGTTGTGTGACTGGTGTGTAAGTATATATAAATAAGGAGGGATGCAAAGGGCAACTTCAATACATAGCCATGCAGGGTGGCACTTGCCCTTTGCAAAACTTATGTTTTTTTACTGCTACAGTGGTAGTGGGTGAAATGTAGACTCAGTGAGCTGACATCAAGAAGTTAATGTACGGTCCTTTGATTTGTACTCTGTCATTATGGAAACGTTTTTTTCCCTTACTTTGCAGTAAGTTTGTATATTCGGTTAGTAAGGATGAAACTGGGTGGCAAAGGGGCTAGGTGCATTCTGCTAGTGTGACACATGATATTATGGCATATGTTGCCATTGGATGTACACTCATCCTTGAGTGCTGGAGCTTCCTAGAACAAATGCTGAACTGAAATGAAAGTGAGGATGTACCATTAATACATCCGTTATTCCCACTGCCTGCCAAGGTACTCTGCCTAGCTGTTTAAAGCATGAAGTAGTAGCATTTGTGAGTGTGTGTGTGTGTGTGTGTGTGTGTGTGTGTGTGTGTGTGTGTGTGTGTGTGTGTGTGTGTGTGTGTGTGTGTCTGTGTACACGTACACATGCTGTTGTGAGGTGGTATAAGTGCATGTAACCCAAACCTACAATAAACCCATCGCAGTATCATAACTGTATATGTTTGACATAATTTGTTGGACCCGGTTCATTGATAGTTAACGTATTAATGTCCTGTTTTTCTAAAATCACTTACCGACTGATAGCATTCATCAAGGGTGCTTAATACTCAATTAATTATGGACATTAAGCTTAGCAAGACTGCATTTATCATATACATGCAAGACATTTATATCAAGATACATTTCAGTTAAATACACACATGACAGTATGGTTCTCTATTGGAAGACTCATACTACAAGCTTACTATTTTTGGATTTATCTTACACTGTCTTGCTGTGTTTCAAACAAGGAAAACTTACTTATTATAAGAGGAGAGAAGACCTAACGACTTTCAGTGAAAAAACAATTTATATATCTTTGATGCATATGGAGGTTGTCTCACAGTTTATCTCTCTCTCTCTCTTCATATATATATATATATATATATATATATATATATATATATATATATATATATATATATATATACACACACACACACACACACACATATATATTTATATATATAGATATATAAACTACTACTATATTAAGAGAACATCCATCACAATTTCTTATATAAGATGTGCATTAGGTCATTACTGAAACTCGTTCACCTCCTACTCTAACTTCCAACTTACTAGCCATCATATTACCCTGCCTCTTCTCCCACCATCCCCTGTCTCTGCACCTTTTATTTTTATTTCTGTACATGGATGTGTGAATGTACTGAACTACAGCAATCTTAACATGCTGCAGTTTTTATTCAAATGACCCTTTATTCTTATTTCTGTAGTGAGTACATTTCCTGCTATTATATGTTATTGACCTCAATGTACTGTCTTGTATATGTTTGCTTTATTTCTGTTCATATTTTTCAACTGAGATTGAAATTAGTCTGTTGAGTTCAGGGCACTACTGTATCATTTGGGATAGAGGGAATCAATACATTTTTGGAGTGGTACCAGGAAATACAGTACTCAATCATTTCATGGCACCCTCCCCAATGTCTGACATTAAAAAGACTGGTTCTTGCTCAATTCTTCCTCTTCATTGACCTCCATTACTGCTGCCAGCAGATCATCACAGAAAGAGGCTGATTTAGAGCACATGAAAACATAAATATTACATTACATTTGCTTGCTACTAGAAGCAGAAAATAAGCCAACCTAGTATGCCCTTTTAGTGCTTTAACAGACTGCTTCCTCCCCATCCATAACTTTATACATTTTATTTTTATTTAAAATGTGTTAACTAGGTTACATCATTGATCACAAATTACTAATTTCAGTCTCAGCCTAGAAAATGCGGAAGGAAAATACAAAGGAAAAGATATTTACATTAAAGTGTAAGTTAAAAAAATAACTAGGATTCTAGAGAGCATACACAACTATGATATACAGTAACTGGCAACAAAGCAAGGGTGTAATAAGAATGTACTGCAATATTATATAATTTATAATAAAAAAAAAAACAAGTTAACCTGTCCCATATCCTCTTGAATACCTCTACAGATTCCCTCTTTATTCTTGTCGTCCATTCCATGGGTCCACAACCTTCTCTGTGAAAAAGCACTTTTGAAGATTCAAGACATTGCTAGTCCTTACAATCTGCTGCCTGTGTCCCCTCAACGCACTTTGTCCTTCCTATTCAAAATAACCCCTTCATATCTCATTGACATAATGTTGTTCTCCAATATAATGTATGTTTTTCCTTTGCAGTTTCAGCTGAAAACTCTTCTAACCTCTAGTCATTTCCTTCCTCCCTACTCCATGGGCCTTTTGTGCATCTTTTCCCTGAACTACTGACAGTAGCCTGATGTCCTTTTCCTTATATAGGCTTTAGATGTCTACACAGTATTCAATGTGTGGTCTGACCAAGTCCATGTAAAGTGGAAGAATTGCCTATTTGCTTCTGGAATTTATCCTTCTGAGGATACAAGATACACCCTAGCATTGTATTTGCTGCCTATTCCTTCTTATTCTGCTCCTGATGGTCCTGTCAAGACATAATCAGCTCTACTGATCCTTTTCCTGCTCTGTTGCCCCCATTTCAACTCTTCTCTGCAGATTCTTCACATCAGAGTTGTTGTGGCCTCTGTGTAGTACCTTCCATTTGTTTGCACTAAACCTCAACTGCCATTTTTCTGCCAGCTTGTTTAACCTTTCCAGATCCATCAGTATTTTTCTCTCATTCTCCACTTATGCACCTCTCTTTGTGTCATTTACAAAGAGGCTGATCATTCTTTACATTCCATCAGATATGTCTGAGACATACACATTGAAGCTTATGGGACCTAGGACACCTGTGGCACTCCATTTTCCTAATTCTTAATATTGTCTGTTTCATCTCAACTGTTTGATACTCTACCATACTCTGCTTTAGGCACTAGTGAACTTAGTGGTGGCCTTTGCCCTCAACTGCTGCACCCATTCTAAAACCAGTCCTGGTAAGAAGTATGTACAGAAGGTTGCTGTAGCTTGTGAATGGGACTGAGGATTGTGTGATCATTACTTCTTTAATTTTCCCTCACAATCAAATCTCAGTGGTATACATAGGAAGTCATTATAGCTTGTATTATTACTTTTACTACTCTCACTGACCTCAGAAGTGAACAAAGATGGTTACTATATCTTGACTAGGGGCATTGCACTGTCTAGAAGCAGCAAGTTGGAATACATTACTGTGATTATTTTTTCACTTTCCTCATAATTATACATCTTGTAAATATACAGGTGACTGTCTTTGGAGGAAGTGGTGAGCAGTCTAGAGGAATGTTATTTGTATGTATGTCAATAGTCACTTGTGGCCCATCGAACCTCTGCTTTCATCGCAACCTTAACACCAGGAGGATGCACAGACAGCGGCTGGTGTCTCTTTTTTGGGAGGGTGTAGGGGGGCAGGCACCATTCCCAGATAAGATTTATGTATCTTCTCAGACATTTATCTTGTTAGTTTATTGTGAGCTACTGTTTTTGTCAGCTTTCAACATCAAATTTTGGGCACCATTTGTGTCTTCCCTGAAAGAAAAAAAAAGGAGACTGAAATTTTTTTACTTATAATGTTTGTTCATGGTGCCGCAAGATCAAAAGGTTATGAAAATGCTCTAAAATGCACCTCAGAGCATCTATAACCTCGTCACTTAGTTAAACTATTTCCTACACAATTATTACTATGCTATTTTGGCCAGGTAAGGTATGTTGAAAGGATGGAAGGAAAAGTAAACTTGAACAACAACAAATTTCTTTTCTTAGTCACAATGTTTGTTCATGCCACCATTGAATGAAAAAGGTTGTATATAAAGGAAAACTTGAAAATATGCTTCATACCATAGAAAAGATTACGGCTTCTTGAAAAACCTGAGTAAAACAAAATGCAAAAAAGGAAGAAACAAGTAATTTGCTTGGTATGGGGAGCCCAGAATGTGTACTGAACAGGAGGCAGCACTGAAGGATGTGTGCAGAGGGGAGAAGCAGTTGGGAGTGCCATGGAGCCCTTTGCCTAGAGCACCATTTACCTCAAGCCAGCCCTGTACATAGAGTTGTAATGCGTCATCACTCCAATTAAATGCCAGTCACTGTTAATGTTCCTCACTTTTAGACAACCCTGCACATAGAGCTGTTGAAATGTGTCATCATTCCAACTAAATGCCAGTCACTGTCAGTGCTCCTCTGTGAAATGGGCCAACATAGTGTGGTACACAGGTCTGTCACATTGTAAGAGCATTATACCTACCATATGTGCATACTACTCCTAAAACTCTGCTGCATGAACTAAAAGACTGCTTAGAATGGGTGGCAGTGAAGGGTGATATTTAGACTGAAAGTGGCTGGAGGCCCTCAACTTGACATTTGCTGGAGGCCCCTAAAATGCTAACACTGGCCCTTTCTCCTACCTTTCAACCATGAAAGTATGCAGTTCTCCAGTCATGATCCTACCTCAACCCTCCCACCCCATTATGTCCTTTCACTAGTCCTCTATGGGCCTTATGTGCAGTCTGTATATACTTTGTAATGGCTTTTGAATAATTAAACTTCACCTCTTTAACAATTAATTAGTTTCCCTAAAAAATATATAATTTCATATTTGTATTTCTCATTTTTTTATAACCTGGGCATTTCATAGTGGTAAAGGTACTATGGGTGCTACTCTCAAAGTAGGATTTAAAGACTTTCCAGAATGTTTTAGGCTGAAAAGCCATACTGTTTGTTTTCTCATAGATTTTGAATATTTGCTAAGTAGTTTACATTTCTTTTTTAGACTTAAAACATGTAAGGTAATTAGGGTCACTATTTTTTCCAGATGCTTCATATTGTATTTCTTTTCTGTTAAAAATATTTTAAACTCTGGATTTATCCATGAGCAATGTTGGTCTTTAATTGTCTTTTTTAATTAGAAGAAAGTGTTTGTCAAGATTAGAATTAAAGAGACAGTTGAAAACATCAAATGCACAATTGGGATTATGTGGAGCATACAATGTGGCCTAGTCAGTGCTGCCCTGGTCTAAGTTGACATCATTGCTTTTAATTTCAGTAGTGGAGTGTCTGATTACTACTAGAAGAGTGAATCTGGAATCTTTGAAGATTATAGTGGTTTGAATCATGATCACTTTTACATTAGGCAAGAACTATATATCTTTGATAAGGTGTGGAATGGTAGTAATTAGTCTAATAAAGGCCTGTTTTAGGATCTGTTATTAAGGTTTTTGGAGTGAAGATAAGCTGACCCAAGCTGATAAGGGAAAGAAAGTGTGTCCCTTGTTTTTCTTTGAGACCTAAAATGCTGATATTGAAGTCCCCAACAATATGTAGGAAATAATAAAAGCAAAATAAAAACATTAGATTTAGCAGATCTCTAAGGACATCTTACCCTCCTCTCAGACTATTTATTTTATGTCTTTGCTGTAAGTTTTGCACCTTGTTATATTATGTCTATCAGGACATCTATGGCTGCCATGGTTCCGTGGCTGTAGCATTGACCAAACAACTTTTTTCTATCAGCACACATTCCACAACGTTCTTCTTAAGCTTTTGATCATGTGTTGTCATTGCTGTCCATTTAATGATGGCCTTCCAGATATTAGGCATGCATTTTTTTCTGTCTTTGGCTTCTGAATAATATTCTTCCAGTGTTATGGCTTTTAAAGAATTCATTCCAGTATTACTCCCAACCTTCAAACGCACTGATCTGACTTAGGTCCAATATCACTGACGGTCTGTTTTTATTGTAAAAGGCTGGAGTTTCCTTACATTCTTTGTCTCTCTCTTTCTCTCTCTCTTCCCCTCACTCTCCTCCCTTGTTAGTTTGAACACATCTTCTATTCTTAGAGCAGCAGGCCATCTAAGCATGTTAGGCATGCTTTCTTCAAGATGGACCCTCCCCAAGTCACCAATAGATTCAGATCCTTGATCTATACCTCTGGGAAGGTCACTGTACAGGTCTTTTATCAAAGGCTTCTATTTGATACATCAGATTCCTGTAATGCTATGCACCAAAGCACTGAACTATTCATCAGTAAACATACATTTCATTACAGGATAAATTCAGTTGCAATTATAACACTGTATCTGTAGGGTAAAGACCTTAACAATTACAACAATCCTGCCCTCGCATCCATAAAACACAGGGTTTGTCCAGGACCATAAGACAATAGACAAGCTTCTTGTAAATGTTAAAACCATCATTATAGTAACACCCAGTGATATTGTCTTAATAAAGCAATTTAATAAAGAGCATCAGCCAAAATATTCAAAATCAAAACACACTCACCTTACCTCTGAGACAATAATCAGAACTGCCAGATTAGTAAAACTCAGTCAAGACTTTGTGTTCACTAGTTGAACATGTAGTTGTCTCTTTTCTGAATGGTGCAAATAAAGGCTTACTTTAAGTGACATAATTTCATTAGTTCAGAAGTTTCAGTACTTTTGCTTGTATAAGTTTATAGGTACATATCAGGTTATTGATCTGTGAGGATCTTAAGAAGCCTAGCCTTACATTCCCATGGTAGTTTTTAGCCCAATATAGGAATAACTTAGAGATGGACAGAACAGGGAAATGTTGGTGCAATTACAACTTTCCCCTATCTATGAGGGATGAGGGGATGCCTCTCAGTAGCCTATATGATACTGAGAAGAGGGACAAGGCTTTGAGATAGTCTGCCTTTTTTTACCATTTAGGCCCTTGATTTTTTTTACTGAGAAACCACTGTGGCCATTCCATTTGTGACAAGTATTTGGACAGGTACATACCAAAGGGGTATGACAAAGCAGCTTGTGCTAGCCTTGCAGTATGGCTCTACAACATGAACATTTATGAGCAACAATGTATTGTAGAGGCAGGGAGTTAAAATTATAGCAAAATTGGAAATGGATCTAATATCAACATATTAGACACGATAAAGATAAGCAGATATTATTAAATGGCAATTATGGTTATAAAATACAAAGATGAACAAACACAAACATTATGAGCATACCTCTCAACTGTCCAGTTTTCACAGGATGTCCAGATTTTTGCCTCATATTTGTGGTCTGTTCCCTATAAAATGCATGGTTTTGATGCAAATCATTGGGGATTGATGTCACTAAATAATGACAGATGTTTGAGTTTCAGACTTCATAGCCTTCAGAAATGGGCATTTATTTTTACTTCTGAAAAGGGACATGTAATATGTGTGTTCTCTTTCTTTTAATTATTAGTGCCACTAGTGCATTGGTCATATACTGTGGTTTTCTGTGTAATGGAGGGGGATTCAGAAAATTGTGTGAAAGGCTAAATCAAGCTTGAAAAATAGGGACTTACCTCCAAAAGTAGGAACATAGGTCTAGGGGTACATCAGGCCTAAGAACAGGTAAGTTCCTCCAAAATAGGAACAGCTCAGACGTCTGTTTAAGTAACGTTGAAGATAAATGTTAGGTATTTACCTAGCAGAAAATATTTATGTTTATACATAAGAAATACAAGAGTAAAAGTGGCAGAGTAGTACCTCATGATGAAATCTGGGATTTTACAAAATGCATGCATGACAGGGATGTGTATGCATATCTGTCCACTGCTGTACACCAATACATGCATTACAATAAGGTTATCAACAAAATGGTGAGACAAACTGTTCTTATGTTCTACAAAAAACCTCTGTGACAGTATTCAAGTTACAGATCAGTGGCAGGTAACTGCATTTGCTGTAATGTTTGCAAAAGTAACATTATTTATACAGTTTTGTGGCATTTGCAATCATCAAATTTCCCAGCTATTCACATAAGAAATTACTCCCTTCACCAGCATGCATGCAAGGATATGTTAGTCAAGGGTAATATTTAATTTCCCTTGTCCTTTTGTAAGGAGTTTGAATAAATGCTTTACCCACAAATCAGACACACAACCCACTTTGTAAACAGCCTTCAGTTCTCATACTAGCATATGTCAGTTTGTCCATTGCTGACTTTGTAATGAATGGCTGCTAATATGAACTATTTTTCTTACCCCTCCCAGAAAGAGATTCGTGTGGTTTTTACTCTTTCTGCCAGGTTATTTTATGATGTCTGTACATAGATAGTTTTATGGTTTGCTAACAAGGTAGGTACTGGCAGTGACTTTATTTAAAAACTAGGTGGCGGTACAGTAGGGAGTTTTAGTAAATAACTTGTGCAGTAATCTAATATTTATTTTAAAAATAATTTTATTTAACCAGTTCATCTGTATGTGCAACAGCCTTGCATTTGAACTACTGTTTATATTCTCAGTAATGGCTTGACTAATCTGTATTGCAACATGCTTTTATTTTTAATGATTTGCATATCGTTCTTCAGAAAGTGCATATATCTTGCCACATCTCAACTCTGTCATATTATAAACACATATTTTCAGGAGTGTCTTCACATTCCGCCCTTACATGCAGGAAATGACTCAGTGAATATTCAAATCTCACTTATGCAATGACTATCTGTCAATACAGAAAAATATCCAGAGGTCTTTGTTGTCATTAAGTACCCATATCAGTTTCATGACAAATAGAGATCCTCTTTAAAAAGACATATTACAATTATATGAAGATTTGCAATGATTCTGTACTTATCATAACATCTTGCTTCCTCTTAGACAACAGAAATAACACTGGTAAAATATTGTCCAGTAAAAAGAATGAGATAAAAAGGTGATATCGTCAATAAGCTTTCTGAAGGGGTAATATGAGTTTTTTTTTGGTTCACATGAGATGCCTCATTCCAATGTAGGGAACAGAATCCTGAAAGGTATTGCTAGTTCTGTTATGTTTTTACTGCCAGTAATACTCTGTATCGTGCTCATAGGTTCTCTAAGTATCAGTAAGTTTAAAAAAAAATTGAAAGAAGCAAAGACCTTACATTGTTGACAACATGAAAATTGACATGCTAGTACTCCAATAGACACAGTTGTGAAGTACAAATGTTTAGAAAAATGTGGTTATAAAGTTGTCGACTTCTTCATTACACTTATCTGTTAATAAAAGGCTTTAAGAAGGAGTGGCCCAAATAGTAAATAATCAGCTTCATAGACACTTGAAAAGACATAGCCGACAGTATAATACAATGTAAAGGCTATACAAAGGAGAAACTAATGACACCATTTTTTATTTGCTTACTACTTATTTATTTGGTGTTTTTTAACCAGGGTAGAACACTGACCCACATGGACCATCACCCTCACAATGAGAGCACTGTCTAGTTAAGCAAATAACATAATCACCAAAAGCAGGCTGAGTGAATCAAACTCTGGACCACAGGAAGCAACTCATTAACAGCTTGTAGCCTTATTCCTCTGCATGACTGACATTTATACTGTCTCTTGTTTGGGAAGGCCCTGGTGGCTACAATTCAGTGACTGAACAGCCTGAAGAGATTCTGTGGGGCAGGGATTTCAATTGGCGGGTTACTCCAAATGATGCACATGGTTATCTGCAGTCTCAAATTGACATCACATTTACTAACAGTATAGGACCGATGGATATACTAACTGCAGATTTTAAAGCAAGAAAAAAGGTCATATATATATTGACAATAAGACTACATCAGGTTATTGATTACAAGAGGCCTTAAAAGTTTTAGATATCATATAATTAAGTTTCATATCAACAAGTTATTGTCACACAGCATGTATTATATACTAGGCTGGTACTAGCTAGTCATTCCAGAATGAGCCTTCTATGTAGGGGCCAAATGCAACACCCCCTCTGTTATACACCCACATAGTGTAAACCAATATGCTATCACTGGTCTGACTCCCAAGACCTTGTGCTTTAAAATAGTGGCTTAAATGCCTTATGACATAAGGCAGGCCAATGTAAGCTTTCTAGCAGAATAAACAAAATTAGAGATCATAATTAATTACTGGCATCGGCATCACGCGCACTTTTTCACATTCAGTACATACGGTCAAAGTTATTGCTCTTTATATAATTAGTAAAACAAGTTTATAAGATGTACTACAGCTACAACAAGAAAGGAATTAAAACGTAAGTCTTTCTGTAAACAGAGTCGATCAACTCATTCATCCATGTGTTCATACTTACTTTAGCCAGTTCAGGGTCACAGGAAAACAGCAGCCAATATTCAGCACTTAATGGCATCCCAGTCTTTCACAAGATGCACACACACTCACACACACACACACACACACACACACACACACACACACACACACACACACACACACACACAGCACATAGCATGCATACCTTTGAGCAGTTTGAAAGATAATTTAATTCACCTACTGCGTGTCTTTGGACTGTATGAGGCCACTTAATGGAAGCCCCTTACAACAACCTACACAACCACAGGAGGAACACACTTAGGCTGCACAAGAGATGTTCCAGCTGGGAACCAAATTTTTATGTACATCAAAATGAAGCAGTGCTACCCTTTCTGTTAATGAAATGAAATGACCTATAGTACAGCCTCCAAAAGTTACTGTGTTTATATGTGCCATATACCATCAGGCATGATCAAGGACCAGTTAATCATGTTTTATCTGTCCAAAACAACTGGCTAGATACATTTTATCCATATCAGAGGTTAGATATATAACCATAGGGCATATCAGTCATTTTAGTAATGTTTCAGCGAATACTATTACTGTGAAGGCAGCCTACTGAAATCACCTTGAGAGATAGTATAGTTTTCATTTTCCCCACCGTTGAGTGACCTGTAAGCGTGAGGGATGTTGGAGAATCCTCCCCACATAGGAGATGCATGAGGATTGCCCCACCCCACTCCTGCAAAAATGCCGTAGTCCAAAGTTTGCTGGAAAATGGTTTAAGTGAGTTGACTTCAAAGTTTTGACATTTGCTAAAACAGTAGACAATCCATCTACATGAATCCATGTAGCCAGTGTGGGATTGATGCTTATGCAAGACCATAAAGCATTTTAATGGGAAGTTTCTTTTGTTCCAACTGTCATATGACCATGGCACTAGTATATGTGGGTAAGGGATATGTGGGACACTTGCTCCCACATGGAGGGTGCAGGTGTCAAGCCTTCATCAAGGATGTTTATTTTCATATTTGTATGTGGTTTGTAGAGCTAGTGCACTATTGACCCATTCTGAGAATGTAATTATGTTTCAAGTAACTATACACTGAAAATTCACAAGGGATGCTCAGGACACATGCTTTGTACCTAATGGTTTCCTGACCCTTGAACATGTCCCTATAAGCAGACAAAAGTTAAGGTCAGTGACATAATGCTGACAATTAAATCATCAGAATAGCAATATTACTTAAAACATGAATGCAGCAGAACTGGTACAACTGCAGTTTGTTGAATACTTCCTGAATACTTTAGATGATACCGATCAGACTTTAGCACAGTTAAATCTGATTAATAGTACATGAAGAGCTGATATTTTCAGATTATGTTACTGATCCAAATGGAAGATCCCTACACTTATCCCACATTCATTTTATAAATGAATCATTATTTGTGGCATGCTTGTTACAAATTTTACTTAATATGTTATATAACCTTTGGAGAAGTAAGGTAATTATAGCTAGATTTCACTTTACAAACAATGCAATACCCATGCATGGTGCATTCACTTAATCTTTGCCGATGGCCTGTGGGTCTTTGCTCTCATTCTTTCAGAAAGCATTCTACTTCAGACTATTATCAGCAGGAACATCTTTGAGAATATTTACATCATTCTTCACTACCAACCAATAGTGATGCAACTACATAAACAAACCCGCTGTGTTCCTCCTTTCCACTTTTGCTGAGACTCTCTCTCTCCCCCTTCTTATGTCTTGCCAGTTACCATAACTCTTATGACCCTAGTCCTTCATTATCTACTCCTCATTTGTCTTCATCTTTACATGGTTTCATATCTTCACTGTATTCTATTTCAGTTCTGTCTCCAGGCTGTCTCTGCTTTCCCTTCCTTCAATTTCTCCCACCTCTCCCATTTATTTCCTGTTCACTTCCCTCCCTTCTGTGCTTTCTTCCTTTCCTCTAGATTGGTTTGTTCAGTCATAATGCTTAATTATTCTCCTGTTGTGGATTCCTGCTACTTCCATCTCTTTGTGATTCCTTGTTTCCCTGTCATCCTTAGGAATTCTACCATCTGTTTGCCTTCTTCCTCTGCTTTGATGTCGTACCTCAGTAAGAACGACGAGCTCATTATAATCCCTACTTCTGGAAATAAATGCTATCAATCTATGTAACTCTTCTTTGCATTGTTCCTGTTAAGCAAAATTCCAAAAGATATGTGCCCATGTTTTTCTTTCCACTTGGCATTTGCAAAATATCTTATTTTCCCCTCGAAACATCATTTTTAATGTTGCTGGTGTATAAAAGTATTGTTGCAGGTATTTCCATGCAAATATTCTAAGTTTACAAGCCCCGGACGAATACCTTGACATTCGCAAAATCTGTTTCCATTCTCTCCAATAAAAATTGAATCCTGTATCTCTTTTTTCCATGTTTGTCTCTTTTCATCTCTTCCTAACCCCTCTACCTCTTTTAGCCATTTTTCCTATCTCAGAAGATCATTAGTTGAATGTTCTTCTAATCTTCATGTATCAAACAATTTTACAGTCTGTAGTTCTTCTTTCCCTAGTTTTACCCTTCTATAAATATCCCTCCAACATTCTACTGCTCCCTGTTAATCTCATTCTAATATATTATATTATACTTTGCTACCCACCACTACCTGGGACCAGTATTTTACTTTATTCTGCTTTCTCCCCCCACTTCCAGGAAGCTGATTCCCTCTCCCTTTCCCTCTTAGCTCCTCCTTTTGGCATCTGTCTCTCACTCCATGCCTTCCACAAATGTTTTTGCCACTATGCATTAAACAATCTTTGAGCTCCTCCACACTAGTCTCGAAGTCTTTTCTGGGGTTTCCCACACAACTTCTATTATATGCTCTCTATTTCTCTAGTCTCTCTCCCTCTCTTTTATTATTTCCTTCCAGTCCACCTCATAGTCTATATCTACTAGCCTCAATATATTTGCTATTACACAAGCCTGTAACTCAGTTTAAAGATCTATTTCCCAAAGCACCCCCCTCCCCATTTCCAGCATCTCTATCAGCTCCTGCCATGCCACTCTGGACCTGACCCCTTCCCAAATTAATCCCCTCCATAGCTGCTTTACCTTCTTCAGAATTTGTGTTTTCAGGTTATTCCAAAAAATGTATCTCAAGTATAAAAACTGAGACACTGTGAACATTTTTAGTACTTCTGTTTCTGCTCTATATCCACTATTTTTCCTTTCCATTACTATACCTGTTCCTTACCTTTTGTGTATTCTGTGTACATGTATCTTGCATTGTGTCTGCTACTTTATCTCCCACCCATATTTCCAAGTACCTTGTTTCTTTCTTTCCATTTTCTTCCTTTCTCTGGGTATCGTCACAAGGATCTATGTCAGATTATCGAAGTTCTGAAACTTCGAAATTCATGTGGCTGAGACCATATGATCAAAGTTTTGGAACTTCGAACATTAAAACATAAATAAATAAATACATAACCAGAAAAATTCTATTTTTAACATTTTTTCAGGGAGGGCAAGCCCCACCCCAGACTTCCCACATTCCCTGCTAATTAAACATACCAACTCCGAGATCGTACTACATTGCAGAAAAGGGTAAATTTACTGATTTTGCGCTGTACCGGAATCATACATTCATAGGTCCATAGGTAGGTACTAGGCCATTGGCCCAAGGGCCTACGTAAGCCTAGCCAACAAGGTTCCCTGGCTTACGCCACCCAAGAAAGTTATTTTCCTGTGCCACTGTTGTGCAGAGACACAGAAGTGATCCCTGGGGTGTATTTCCTATTTCCCAGCCACTCATCAAGATTTTTCTTGAAGAGTGCTAATGAAAAACTCTGCATGACATAGATGGGTAACCTGTTCCAGAGTATGGGAAGTCTTTGGGACAGGAATCTATCCCTCCAGCATGTCCTGTTTATTGTGGTTGCAAGGTTTAGGTCCCTAGACCGTGTAGCTTGGAGGGATTGTGATTTCTTTAGGTGTAGCATGTCCAACAGCTCTGGTTTTGACATAGCTTTATATGTTAGGCAGAGATCACCTCGGAGTAGGCGATATGCTACGGAGTAAAGCTGGAGTTTTTTGAGATGGTCAGTGTAGGGCATCTGTTTGAGGCCAGTAATCCTCTTTGTGAGGTACTTCTGTGGCCTTTCCAGCTGCTGCAGATGTCTTGAGAGGTACATTCCAAAAGGGGCATTGTACTCTATAATGGGTCTAATGAGTGTCGAGTAGAGGGGAACAATGACCTCTTTTTTACTGGGTGAGAACCCTTGTATGATGAGGTGTGCCACGTAAAAGGACTTACTGACTACTGTGGCAATGTGACTATCAAAGGACAGACTACTGTCCACCTGGGTCCCAAGGTCTCTTATCACACTTTCAGTGTTAAGTAGACTGTTGTCTGTGTAGTAGTTTATAGGTACAGAGTTTTTACCAAAGGGGTTGACAATGCACTTTTTGGCATTGAGCTTGAGGCCATGGCTCTGGCACCAGGCATCTGTCTCAGTGAGGCCCTTCTGTAGGATTTCCACATCATTTGGGACTATGGTTCCTAGTTTGCAGTCATCTATGAACTTCATTAGCCAGAGGCCTTCTGTGTTAGCCTGTACTTCAGAGAAGTAGATACCAAACATGAGAGGTCCCAGGACTGAATCCTGTGGTACTGCACGTGTCACTGGTTTGAGGTCAGATTTGGAGTGTGCAACTTTTACAGTGTGGGTTCTGTCAGTGAGCCGGTTGGCAACCCATCTTGTGACATAGGGATTTATACCTAGTTTAGTGAGTTTAGCTATAATTCCAGAATGGGGGATGGTGTCGAAAGCCTTGGCGATGTCAAGATAGGCTGTGTGAACCACCTTACCCTCATCTACGGCTTTGGTGACTGCCTCAAAGAAGTTGATCAGGTTCAGGAGGCATGATCTGCCTTTCACAAACCCAAACTGAGTGGGATCCAGAATATGGTGGTTACCAATGTCTTTGTTTATAAGTTCCATGATGATACATTCCATGGCCTTGCAGACCAGGCTCGTCAGGCTAATAGGGCGATAGTTCCCGCGATCAGTGGTGGCTCCCCCTTTGTGGAGTGGGATAAATGTTGCTGTACGCCATTCAGTGGGCACAAAGCCTGATGTGAGACTATGACTGAACATGGTGCTTAGGTAGGGAGCCAGTTCATTCTGAATTTCGTGTAAAATGCAGCCTGGGATGTTGTCCAGTCCCATGGATGCTGTGTTTTTGGCTTTAGAGAGTGCAGCTTTTACCTGCGTAGTTGTGATCACAGGGACTCTGCATTCTTCCTGTATAGATATAGGCCCTTTAGGGGGTGAGGGGGGGTAAAGTTAGCACTGAACCTATCTGCCAGGATGTTGGCAATATCAGTTGGTTCTGTAATTTTCATGCCGTTGTGCTGTAACTCAGAGCAGGTCTCGGTGTTGCCATTGAGACTCTTGACATAGCTATAGAATGCTTTGTGGTTGTCCTTAGAATCAGTGGCAATTTTGTTTTCATAGCTAGCTTTGGAGGATCTTATAAGGGATCTCAGCTTCTTACTGAGGCTGACCAGGGAGCTCCTCCACTCATGGGAATTTTACTCTCTTTTGCAACAATTTCTTCCTTCTGTTGTACAGTTTGTTTATGGCAGGGGACCACCAGATCTGCTTCCTTTTTTGGAGGATAGCATCTTGGTTCTGTTTGGGATAGCATGATCAATGCACTTGTGTAAGTGCTTATAGAGTGCATTTGTGTAGAATTGTCCATCTGCATGGGTGTCATGAAGTTCACCACTTCTGTCTTAAGAAGCATGAAGTTGGCTTTGGAGAAATTTTTTACCATGGTTTCCTTAATGGGGGGTGGGGGCAGGATGTGGATATCAAGAGTGATTAGCTTATGGGCGGATCGGACCAACGAGGAGTTAACTTCAGGTGTGGAACACCGGTCACTCATGTTGGTAATGACTAGGTCTAGGATATTGTTGCCCCTGGTGGGGGTGAGGATAAGTTGATCCAGGGCATTGGAGTTTACGAATTCCAGAAAGCATTGTGTGAAGGAGTTGGTACATGAGTAGTTTTCCCAGTTAATGGTGGGGTAGTTGAAATCACCATTACCAGGGTGTTTAGTTGAACCCTAATATCCTCCAGTACATCAAGAAAACAGGAGTGGGAATCTTAGGGCATGGTGGGGGATCCGCAGCAAGCTACAATTTGGATTGCATTTTTGCCCAGAGTTAGTTGCACTTGGATAACCTCGGATGCATCATGCTGAGCAACCAGCCTGGAGGTGTGGATATCCCTAAAAAACATGGACACACCTCCCCCTTTGGTGTTCCGGTCCAGGTTACATGGCCGAAAAGTGTGGTATGAGTTATAGCCTGGTAGTGCAGGGGTGCTGTCTGGAGCCTTGAACCAGGTCTCAATCACTTTACAGATATTGATGTTTTCCATTTAAGGGAGTGCCTTGAGTGAGTGCATTTTGAGATTTAGACTTCTAGCATTGAGTAGCATTACCCTCAGTTTTTGCTTGCCTGTTCCTGTTACGGTGGTGAATTTGTCATTTGAACCTTGCCCAAAAGAGGCGCTATAGGGGTGGCAAGAGCCTTAGCCAGTATCCGGAATCCCAGAGGTGACAGGTGCAGGCCATCTCTGGCAAAGAAGTGTGGCCTGTTGACCATGTCATTCCAAGCAGACAGATACTGGATCCCCCTAGAATGACACCAGAAGCTCAGCCAATTGCTGACATCAATCATTTTGTCCTTGTACTGCGGTATCATTCTGGGCAATGGCAGAAAGCTAGTCAGGACTAGGGTCATACCTGTCTGGGCTACAAGATCAGAGAGCTCTTCCATGTCTCTTTTCATGTAGTCCAGGGAGGTACGTCTCAGGTTGTTCACACCAACATGGACAATGACAGAGTCATATTTGTACTTGTTGTGAAGTGACCTGAGTGCGTGGGTTATGTGGCGGATCCTGGCACTGAGAGGCAGCCGACAGTAACCTTCTCCTTGTTTAGCCTGGTGAGTGGGACATCAGTGTGCCTGACTATAGAGTCACCTATGTCTAGTGTGTTGGATACGTTGTTTTGACTTATTGGCTGTGGTTGAGTGGCACACTGAGTCTGTGGGCTATGTGTCATTTGGGTTGTGTTGGGGGGGTGGAAGTTGCTTGCGTTTCTGCTTTGGAGGACTCTGTTGCTTGAGCAGATTATTATTGAGAGCCTCCATGAATGTTTTGTGTTTCTATGTGTGGATTTTGGTGGTGTAGATTGCTGCGGTGGTGGTGCTGCAGTAGCATTGTCGCATCACAGTAAGACGTTGTCCTGTTCAATTCTCAGCTAAAGCGTTTTCTATGTGGAGACATGCGTGAATGGGCGTACCTTCATTGAAGGTTGTGTGTCAGGCCTGGCAAGTCGGTATGTAAAAATCTACTACCAATCATTAGCGGACCGGATTTCCGCTGTGGCGACCCCTAACCAGGAAAAAGCCAAAAGATACAACAAGATTTAGTGAGACTATGTGATAAGTGTGGTGTGGTGCAAGTGTTTACCTTCTCCTCTTGAATGTCAAGTTTGGTCTTGGTTGGAGAGAGCTTTACCTCCAGTTTGGCTAGATAAGTGCATCTCTCACAGCTTGTAGTGTTGGGTGGTAGGAGGAGAGGGTTGTCTGTGTCCATGAGGCAATTTCTACATTGCCCCAAGATGCCCAGATTCATCAGATAGACAGGAGAGAAGACTGGGAGCTGACCCTTGGACATGCCTGAATAAAAAACTATTTTCCTCTAGATAAGTGAGGAAAGTGAGTACAAGAGCTGTTTCTCTCTAAGCAAGTGAGAAAAGTAAGTGCAAAAACTGTTTTCCTCTAAGTAATGAGGAAGGTTTAGTGCTATAGTAATTAGTAGCTTATTTAGTGCTTACAACAAGTTCTGAACAACTGCTGAGCATGAATAAGCAAATTCAAGTGCTAAAACTAAGAATCTGTATCTGCACTAGACTAGTTACAGGAAAGAAACAAGTGCAAATGCAGGCTTTCAAATCAGAAAGTTGATAGAGGTGGAAAAGATTGCCCATACAGCCAATAACTACAATTTCTGGGCCAGAACCACTCCTTATGTGGTAGACAGGTTACCTAGTGCTTACCACTCCCACTGACAAGCTAAAGGCTTCCCTCCACACAGAAAGGCTTGGGGGGGGGGCAAAGAAGCTTACATACAGTCCTGGATACAGCAAATCTGTAACTGGACTACACTAGTTACAGGAAATGTAGGAAACAGGCTTACATTTTTTTTTACAGAAAAGTAGCTAAAACAGCAGTAAAACAATTCAAACGCAGTGCAAGCTAGCACACTTGAGTATGTAGCAATATTAGACCAAACACAGTTTAAAAAATTCAATTAAATTAAAAATGACTAAAGCAAGTGCAGAAGGAGTGTATTAGGTAGAATGTGGTAAAGAGATGGGACTGGGAGGAGTGTACCAGATCAAATCTACAGTGGGGCGGGCAACTGCAAAAGCCACCAAATTTAAACAACAAACCACAGATAGGGAGGGTGGGTAGGACAAAACACTTTCAGCAGAGATCTGAAAAACTATACAGTGAATCAAAAATAGTGCACAACTCTGAAGAAAATTAGTCCAGCAACAATTTACAGTACACAATTCTGAAGAACCAAAAAATATACTTAGCTCTGTATATTTCCAGATAATTTGAAAAGAGTTCTGTTAGACACAGGTTCCAGCAATGATATACAGGTTAACTAACAGGGTCTATTATTATGCAAGTAATCCTTCAGATAGTCAGGTGACACAAGCTGTAAAAAACAGTTATACCAACTTAAGACACAGCAAAAAATAGGGAGAGGTGGGACAAAACACTTTCAGCAGAGATCTGAAAAACTATACAGTGAATCAAAAATAAAAGTGCACAACTCTGAATAAAATTAGTCCAGCAACAATTTACAGTACACAATTCTGAAGAACCAAAAGATATACTTAGCTCTGTATATTTCCAGATAGTTTGAAAAGAGTTCTGTTAGACACAGGTTCCAGCAATGATATGCAGCTTTTTTTTTGTAAAGACTTTATTACAATCTTTTATGAAAGTATTCCCCTGGTAGGTTCATAGGTTAGTACTAGGCTAACTGCCCTTGCGAACCATTGTAAGCCTAGCCAATTATCCCTTGTGAGACTCAAACCCTGCAGCTTTTGTTTGTAAAGCAAACACCTTAACCATTAGGCCACCTCTCCCAACCCCCAATCTCAATTCAAAACGTTCGAAGTTTCAAAACTTCGATCATATGGTCCTGACCATATGTCTTTTGAAGTTTTGAAACTTAGATAATCTGATAGGGACCCAGCCACAGTTGCCTGAGTTTTTGCTTGGTTAATTTTATATTCCGATATCCTTCCTAACCTTATTCAAATGTAACTTGCACCAGTGGGTGGGGACTTGAAAAATATACCCCTAGTTTGGCACCTTTGTCCCTAATGGACAGGGGCAGCCTTAGAACACTTGATGTGTGCAAGCTTATATAGTTACTGTAAAATTCCTTGAGGAATTGACATGTCAGCAATATTTTTTTAGATTTGGGGTTAAGTGTGGCTAGCCATAAAATGCCTCTTGGGTTTATAGACTAGTAACCACCTATGAACCCATGATCTGTTAATTTTATGGGTTCAGTTCTTGCTTCCTCCTTTAACTGCCTGTATTCTATTGTGATATATCCGTTATCAATTCTTAACCAGCAGTTATGCTTAGGAGAGTAATATGTGTATTCTTTCCCTGAAGTTTCATCTCTGCTTGTACTCCATGTGTCCATCCATCCCACTAACTTCAAATATTACTGCTCAGCCCCTTATCTACCTTTACCTTTATTTACTGTAAGGTTACAATCTCTTAAAATCACACTTATCTCTTCCTGGAATCTTACCATTTCAGCAAATATTTCCCTGAATATCATGTTTATGGTTTTGGTAGTATGTTTATTGTTGATATTGTGTATTTTCTTCCTTCCATCATTCCCTGAATTCCTACATACCTTCCTCTTCTATCCTCAAGACTATCTTCTGTTTCAAAGGGTAAGGTCTTCATCATTAAGAACACTGCCCCCCTCTGTTTATTAATCTCTCTTGAGACACTGGCTACTAAGTTATAACAACCTCCTCTTAATGTTTTATGCTGCTCTTGTGTAAAATGTGTTTCCTGAAGGGCCAAAATGTGCATTTAGTTTTCCCCATATATCACATACTCTCTCTCTCTCTCTCTCTCTCTCACTCTCACTTTACCCCCCTTCTTAGGTCTTTAACATTCCATAATCTAATCTTTATCTTAACATCCTCCATTTAGTGGAGCTGTCCCTCCTCTTTTCTGATTCCTTAATATTTCCCCTTTGTATGTTCTTTCTACATCCTCTTTACCTTCTCTATTGACCCTTCCATCTCTTTTCTATTCCTCCCTCCCACCACACCCATTACACCAGGTGCTATACTTCATCCCTGCACCCCACAAACACCACTGACTGTACACCTATACACAACTTTTACTTCCACCTTAAAAGCTATCCAGTTTGTGTTTTTTATGCTCTACCTTGCAAACCATAACTATCTCATAACTATGACAGTGCTTCTTTTCTCATATAGGTCCTCCACTTGCCCCAGGCCTACATCGTACTTTTTTGCAACTTACTCCTATGTACTCTTACTCTCTTTCTTTCTTCATCATTAGTCCCTCCATGTGATTTATTGTAATTAATATACTGAAAATCAACCACAGATGATTCTTGATCCTGCTGTGCTTTCCCATACATCTTTGCAGTCTGTTTCTCTGTCACCATTGATCATTTTGCTTCCTCCTGCTTATGATATCCCAAGGAATACTGACACAGCACACATCAGCCTTCCATTAAAGAAAACAGGAAAAAATATTCTTCATAAAGTGCAAATCATTCCCCCATTTACTAACTCCTTGCCCAGATATTTTTACTCTTGTATAGAGTTTCTTTGCACCCTACATTCCTCTTTGAAATTAACTTGTTTCTTTAACCCTCTTTCATTTAATTCTGCCATCTCAACTTCTTAATTTTGTTTGCACTAGTTATCTCCCCTCTCAAACCTAACATCGTCTTTCTATGTGATACTACTTTCAAACTGTCAATCATCCTCTTACAATTCCACCTCTTCCCTTCATTGTCATCTTCCCCTATAACTACAGGCATGGTGACTGTTCACAGGCTATGCTTTGAAATGATTGCATGCCCCCTTTTCTTCCCTCCCCCTCACATTGTGATCACACTGCTTATGCTTGTTTTTCTTCCTTTCCCTATATGGCTTTTTTCGAGCTCAGGAAATAACTTCCTTCTAGACATGCTCTTATCATTAATTATTTCTAATGCTATCATTGCATGTCCCTTATTTAACGCTACTAGACACATGTTGTAAAACTGCTCCTCTTAAACAATCAAGGAAAGGATAAACACAGATGGATAGATGGGGTGGTAGCACTGCTTATCATATAGCCTGCCGCTATTCAAGCATACTACCAAACACTCCCTTGTGGTGCCGTTTGAAGGTGCATGTACAGTACTGATAAGGTGAAAAACTGCTAAGGAAGGTCTCCTCTGACTTTATATTTCATTCCCCTTCAGTTTCTATTTCTTTATTCATTTGGTGTTAAATAAACAATATAAAATTGCAGTCAGTAAATATAAACTTGAAGAGAAAGAAGCACATAAAGATAAAAAAAGAAAAGTTGGAATAAAAAGAGGCAATCATCATTAATATTTAACTCCAAGTCAGTAGCTCATGTTTTTCTCTTGCATATATCCATTATGTTCATGTGATTATATTCTTTATCACCAAAAATTCCATCCTTCTTTTTTTAAAATATTGTTACTAGTTTCTAATGCCCACTGTGCCTCCAGCACCTATTCCTGTATGCACAGGCCTGTCAGTCATGCACATTCACTTCTTTTCCGGCTCAGGCCTGTATGATTTTCTCCACTCTCTCCTCTGTCTCCCTCAACTGCTGTTGTCTTCTAAATAGGAAGAAGTATCTTCTTTCCATTCCACGTTTGCTGCCTTTCTTGAGGCACGTCTCTTTTATTTTAGACCCTTGCTTCCCTTTCTCTGTCTCTCTTCTTCACTACACCCAATCTATGGTTTTCTGGTTTCTAGACAGTGACTATCACCTCCTTTGGACATGTGAAAGTCTTTGTGTTTCCATGTATAAATATTCAGATAGTTGCAAGATACAGTATCCTGTTATCACTGTCACATAAGCATTTTTCTCCTTCTGGCTTAATATGATTAATAAATATCCATGTATCAGATACCATCAGTTTCTTGCACAGGGACCAGATTGCTTCCAATATTTTTCCCTTCTGCTCATATGTTTGCAACCTAGCAATGATCAGCCTCACCCTTCTCAGTTCCTCAACTTCAGTCTCCAGGCTGTTCTGCATGCCAGTTCAGTTTTGATTTCCTCTCCCAGAATGCCAGTAAGTCCTGTACTGCCTTTTTTCAATCTTGTTATTCAGATCAGATTCCTCTAGACACCCACAAAATTGTTCAGTTATTTCATCTTGCTCTAACCTCCAAGTCTATCAGTTTTAGTTCAGCACTATAGAATCTTACCTCTGCTGCAATTGCTCTTGCTTTAAGGTCCTCATTTTCTGATATCAGCGATTGCAGTATATCTACATGTTCATTCAGTCCTTGTTGCTTTTCTTCCAAATTTTTCTGTTGCATTAAGAGATAATCCTTAAAAGATTGTTTCAGATCCTTTTTGTTGTGTCATATTGTCATTTGCATGACTGTTACTTCTGGATTCTATTTGACTCCCATCATCAGGGTACTCTTAGTTACTTTCTCCTTTCCCAGATGCATTTTCCTCTTAGATTTTGTAGACATTCAGTGTCTCAAAATGAATGCCTTTTTCTTTTTTGGCATAATTCCTATCTGCTTTATTCTTTATTGAGTCACACAGGGAATCACAGATTTGCTGATACTCAAGGAACTGCTATGGTAGAAGTCCCCTTTAGTGCGTGTTTCTAATAGCTACATGTTGTAGTCAATATCTACTGACAAATACTAAAATTACAGCAGCAACAGAAGTACCCCACATTTTATAAGTGTTTCCCTCTCTGTATAACTGTTTTGAATGGCAGTGTGTCACAGTTATTAATTTTCCTTTGCTACTGCAATATCTGAAGGATTTATTTTCCTAAGGGGTCTATAGTACACTGAGTCATAGTTAGCCATAAAAATTTGCTTTAGTAGACTGCCTTAATATTTACCAAATACATTTTCCATGATGTTTATTAATGCCTGCTTTTACCCTTGGGTGGTATTAACTATTTGATCTTTGTTATAAGCTGAACCTTAGAAGGCAAACCTTTTGTGACTCCTTACTTTCCGTCTGAAGGTAGCTATCTCTCCATCTCACATGGGTAGCATTTACTGCCTCCTAATCTGGTTACTAGTATAGCTGTTGATTTAATTTGTTTAGCAAGGTGGGCTAACAATGGTGTGACACTCAACTGATCAAAAACTGCAGCTGTTTCTAGTCAAAACAGTCAATTCCACCAACTACCTTTAATGACTGTAAAATTAATGTTTCCTTGGCTTATTTGTACTGGTCCTGTTGGAATGGAGGGAATTAAGCTCTCTGGCTATAATCCATGTGGCCTTTGTTCGGTTTATTCGGTTACTGGCTAGGACACCTATTGGAGCTGGTGTAGAGGGACAGGAATGAGAAGACTTATGCCTGCTTTCCTTTCTTTGGCAGTCAGGGAGGGCTATGTGCTCATGAGCATATACTCTGTGGTAGAATCCCCAAGGAAGACCAGTTATCATACTGAGGTACTTGTCTAGAAAGGGAACAAGGCCAAGTGACCATATCACATGAAGGTAAGGTATGCATTGCAATGATCCATTGAACACCAACCCCCTGGATACAAACAAGCACGATGTAGATGTCCAGTAAAAAAAAACAAAGCATGAGAAAAAACTGATGGTTGCCTTGGTGATGCCTCAGTAATGGAAATGAATGGGCTAGGTGATCGAAAGGATTCGATGGTCAACATGCAGCAGAGGTAAGAACTGAAATAAACATTTTGCATAGCTTATTTCTGTTCCTCAATATCCCTTAGTAAGAAGACCCACAAAAAGTAGGTCTACTAAGTATATTTGATACTTAAATTTTGCATCAGACTTGCCTAAATATAAGACCTCAAAAATTACAACTTAAGTGCACATATTATGAGACAACATGTACTCAACCAGCTACATATTTTATTTATTTATTTATTTATTTGTTTGTTTATTTATTTATTTGTTTATGTTTTGTTAACTAGGTTAGCCCTACTGACCAGAGCCCATTTTCAGATAGGCACTTTAAAGAAAGAGTAACCAAGACATATAATGACTGGCTTGTTGTTTCTCTGAGGTAGTACACTGACGTGGGACCATTCAAAATTCATTAATAAGACAGTACATAAATCTTACAATCATCAAATGAGCCACTCAAAGGAAGCAGGCCCTCATCAATGCTATCCCTGATCATTCTGCATCCACCTTAAAGAGCCGCTTGCACTGGATGACCTACTGTAGCTGAACTGGTCTTCACTTCTCTCCATTTATTATCCTCTCATTTTAAACTGTCTTTAATGAAATCACTAAGTTACTATTAGGCATACTAGAAAAGCTTCTTCCTACTACCAAGAAAAGACTAAACAGCAATTGTTCTTATTAAATTACAAGGGAAAGTAAGGGTCTCATGAGGCTTAAGAATGCTGGAAGGAAAAAATGGAAATTCATTATGATAGATTTCCCAAGTTAAAAAGGACTGTGAAATCCAGACCATGTCAGCTGAATTAGAATATTTAAGATGAAACTAAAATATAGCCTTTTGTCAACTCACCCAGAGTGTGCTGGACTAAAACTGAAATAACCCTTGGTGTTTCTAAATTTCTGATGGCTGTTGCTGTCTTTCGGCTTAGGGGTCACCACAGCGGAACTCTGGTCCGCTAATGATTGGCAGTAGATTTTCACGAACGCCGAGGTGCCAGCTCAACGTTCAACCTTAAACGAAGGCACGCCCATTTACGCATGTCTTTTGAATGCCCACCCAATTGCGGGGAGGACATGCAGACTCCACACAGTAGGTACTACCCGCACTCCAGCCAAGAATCAAACTCTGTCTCAAATAAAATTATTGAGAAATAAATCATGATGTGACAGATTAATTTTTGGAATATGATTGTCAGCTTGCAAAGACTGTACAAAATGTGGATTTAATATGACAGACTACGTGCTAACTTATATACATAAAACAAAGTACAAAATCAGCAATTTCTCAGCACATGTTTTTCTCTTAGAATATTCTTCCATTATATGCTAATAATTCACACTTCATAGATGACAGTTACGTAATGCACTAATCTGTTTCTTTCATCATCTAAATAATAGCTGAGTTGGTCACATCCTTACAAAGTTTTCCATTTCAAATGTGTTTTCCCATGATCAGTTGTTCAGTAAATTTCCTTTATGCTAAACAGCAGTTCATTCTTACAGCATTTATTAGAAACAAGGCCAAAAAAACAATGGTAGACTGTCTCTACAATGTTTCTAACTCTACTCCTAGACAAGCAGTTTTTGACAATGTCTCTTACTCACACTACAGCTTGTCCCTTATTTCAGACTGTAGCATGATGTCTGAAGTAATTTTACAGAACACAGATATCCTTTCTGCCCTAACTTGATTAGAAGCAATGTCTAAAATAATTATATTTGTAGAAATCCATTTCGACACTTGTGTTTTAGCAGCTCACCCATAACAGTTCTCTCTTTAATTCATTTTTCAACTTATGAATTAACCTTTTATATTCACTCAGGAAAGAAGGTACAAGAGATCTGTGCCAGAGCTTTATCAAATAACTATTTGATTATCCTCTTCCTCATATCAGCTCTGAGAAGTAACTTGGTGGGACAGACAGGAGATATGTGGGAAAATGAACACTAAGTTACAAGTGCACCTACTAGCTTCAGTGCCACAATTTACACTATGCAGTTTTATATATCTATATCTATATCTATATCTACATTTATATCTATCTATACACACAAATACTTAATCATTCATATTTCATTATTATCATTGACTTATTAGTACCCATTTTGTACAAATTTTATTATTAAAGCCCTAAACATAAGATATAGCAAGATTAGAATTATAATGTTATAGCTAATAGCATTTCAAAAGTCTCTCTCCTCAACCTGGAAACAGATTGGTTAACCTTGCCCATGGTGAACGGGTTTATATTGCCAGAGCGAAACTCCTTTTGAGCGAATACCAAAACACTGACACGAATTGCGCAAACCACGAGAATACCGAATGCATTAAACCGTGAAATTTTAAATCTCAAACTGTCATAGTCGACCAACCCCACCACCCGCTACATACTACCTACCCAAACAAAATAAATAAACCACATATATGCACTAACCAGACCCTACTTCTAACCCTAAAGTAAAGCACCAAAACCCTACTTCTAACCCTACACTAAACCCCACATACACAACTATCTATGCACTATCCTTAACCCCTCCCTAACACTAAGGTCCGTAACTATTGCACACTTCTCCTACGAAAATATAAACAAACAAAATAAATAATCCACATACATACATTTACCAAAACCCTACTCCTAACCCTACACTAAATCTTACATACATTAACTATCTATGCACTTACCTTAACCCGCACCCTAACCCTAAGGTCCATAACTATCGCACACTTACCTTATGGAGCTATACCACAGACAGGCCAACCATGGTAAGTTGACATTTCCAAATTCGCGGTTTTGGACGTTCACTGTAATGCCGGTTTGCGCAATTACGGATTCGCTTAAACGGACTTTCGCTCTCGTAATAGGGAACCTGGTGAGCTATTAGCTTATTTGGCATGTGAAAAAATTAGGACTCACTAAAGTACACTCAGATTATTTGTAATTTCAATTCTCTACCTGGAATGGTTTTGCAGGATTAGTACCGCACACATTATCCAAACTTTTCTTGTTGTGAATAAATACATCAATGCTCTTCCCCACCCCCATCTACACCTTATGTGCTCTTTCTATTTGTCCTGACAGGCATTAAATAATGGCTTCAGTAACTGTTGTTTTCCTAAACTGAATGTGTAATGTTCTGTTAGTATTCCTCATTTCCCTATCTCATGATAAATGATCATTTAATACTGTACATATTTGAAACCTGATGTTTTATCCTGGATTTCATTAAATAACCTTCATTACTTATATAGCTCATTTTGACAGACATGTCACTCCTCTTTTCATGCTGATGCTTGAATAGTACCAGCTGTGATACCGGGATATAAAATCTGACTGATCATATACATACATTGTGCATATTAAAAACACTGTCTGATAATGTAAACATATCATAATGAGCATTAAAATAACTATTTCCTATTGATAAAATGTGATACCCTTATTTTCAAGAGAAGAAAGTAATCAAATCCGTTTTAATGAATGAATCAGTCCTTAGATCAGTATCATTATAAAATAAAACTATAACTATTAAAAGTGTCTTACACTTCCTGAGTAATATTCCCCCAAATGTATGGACATAACATGTAATTTATGCCATCTAACTCTGTCTGATGCATCAATTTCAATTCTGCAAGTAGCCTCATTACTCTTTATCTCATGGTTTTTCCTCCATCTTAATTCATTTGTCCTTAACTAGATTACCTTTTACAATATGTCCTTAAGCAGTCCTACTTACATTATTTATACCTCCCCCAAAAGGATTTGAGATTACTAATAACACATTACTGAACTCGTGCAGAGGAAAAAAATCTAAACATAAAATTTACTTTTAGAATGTAATCATATCTAGACTCCGGAAATTTAAAAAAAAAAAACATATAACTTTGTTGTGAAAATCCACACATGTATATTCGCAAAGTAATATGCATACAGTTAAAATGTACTGATTACTATTTGTTTGAAACAATTGCCAGTTCTTGTTGATTACCACCATTGGCATTAATGAAAGTTTCCGTATGTCTAACTGCAAATTTACTATTGAACTTTTTTGCAAAACCCATGTTAATTTCCTTTTATTATACACAATAAAACATCTAAACCCTTATGTGTCAGATCTGCAGTTACTAGGTAGCCATGAATCAAACTTTTAATCTTCCTGATTTTAAGTAACCTGAATCTTCTACTTGGACTTGCTATAGACCCAAAAAACTTTGTAGTCTTAAACATTTCAGTCATATAATAACTTACCTTGGTTTACCTGGTTAAATATTAACTCTAGCTAATGAATAGTAAAACAACAGAAATTTCTTCCTATTATACCTTTCTGCCTATTTTTTTTTCTTCCACTCAAAGGACAGTAAATAATTTCCTATACACTTCATTTTGCTACCTTTCATATGGCTTGGGAGACATACCTGTCTTGTCTGTATCCCTCTACCTTTAAAAAGCATCTTAAAAATAGCTGTACCTATTACGTTAAATAATTTTGCCATTCCTATAAACCTAATCAATTAAATCAATTTATTGCATTTTCCAGGATGGACAAAACATTTTGATTCAGTGTTTAATACTCAGGAATTCCTTTTTTTTACACTATTGCAAATTATGTTTCCAAGGAAACACATCCTAAATGTAGAAGTCCTGTGTACATACAACATTGCAATTAAGTCCTGCATTCAAATCCCATAAAAGGTCATAAACTTGTGCAATTCATTGTACAATTACACGTGCAAAACTGTTTCATTTGTCATAGTATTAGGAAATGCTATATAAAATTGACCAAACACATTTTACATCGGGCTGTCACTTTAATAAATTAATCATTCCTCACAGCTGAAACATTCAAACAGTTTCATGACTGTGAGTATGTCAGTGTGTGTGTGTGTGTGTGTGTGTGTGTGTGTGTGTGTGTGTGTGTGTGTGTGCACATAACATCACAAATCCTAAAAATGCCTTTTAAAGAAAATGATGCAGAAAGAAGTCAGTTTGTCATTGAAATGCATCAGTTAACTTTATGATGTCACAGAATATGGATAAAAAATAACACAGTTGTCATTATTCTCTGTGTTTGTGAATCACAATATCTAAACTAATAACTTTATGCTATAAGCAATGTCTCACACTTGTGACAATATTTCTTTTCATCCTAGAATATTTGACATATGAAAACACATTACATTGCATGTAATGCCATGTTAACAGTACATTTACTTATCATTATTGGTCATTCTACCTTATTTGTCTTTTTGCATCAAAGGAAAATAACACACAACTGAAAGTGCAGTTTGTTCTGTCATATTAACTGCCAGTTAAATTATTTTTCCCTTTAAAACATAAAATATTTGGAATGTTGGATTTCCAATAAATCAGGGTCTCTTCCTGCATAAACAGACAACGTGGATGATTTTTCTCTCTATGCTTGCTGGACAATTTATTTTATTTTATTTTACATTTGTTTCCAGGGGAAGTCCAATTATGTGTGAGCCCATTTTCAGTGAAGGTCCAGGGGAAAAAAGCTCCACATACAAAATAGACAAATTATTACAAGACAATTTAAACAATTTGTGTAAGCATCTTATAATGAAGTCAAACTATACAGTGTATACGAGCATAGGGGTAAATAGGAATGTTACATTTTAAGCAGAATACATATAGAAATTGTATCATTATGACAAATTGGAGATTCAAGGTAAAGTGACATATCTATTATAAGGTAAGAACTAAAGCTAAAAAGTAAAAGCTTAAACAGTCTAGAAGAAAGTATTGCCTATCAAAGCTAGTAAATTTATTGTAATGAGTGATATTGCTATATTTGAAATTAATTTGTATGGCTTATAATTGAATTAGTTTGGATATAATTAGAGGGTATAGTGTCAGGAAGACTGTGTAGTCAGAAGGTTAACAGATTCATAGTGTGGGTAGAAGTGATTTAGGGAAATTAATGTTTATCCTGGACAGTTGCATGAACAAAGCTACTTGTTAGACAGTTGATCTTAGAGCATTTTGTAGAGTGATGCTACTTAAGTTCTTAACTCTAGAGGTAGTGAGTTCCAGATTTTGGCTACATAACTAGAGAAGAGAGCATCTCCTGAGGAATTTATAGATATGGTAACTTTTAGTAAAGATTTATTGGTGGGGCATAGTAGTCTGTGGTTAGAATATGGTTCTAGTAGGTTTTATAGGATGGGTATTTTGCCTGGCTGGAAAAGTAATTTATGTAACATTGCTAGCTCATTGTAGTGTAGGACATGTGGGAATTGTAGCCGTGATAGCTTTTTTAGTACTTGACAGTGATGTGTTCTATATGGGGAGTCAGTGGCAAATGTAGCTATTTTGTTATAGCATATTTCAAGTATTCCCAGGTGTGTTTTTCTGAGGTTAGTGAGTATGGGTGAGGCATAAAGAAGTGTAGAGAACAGATTAGTTCTTGTGATTACTATTCTGGTATTGCTAGTTAAGAATTCCTTGTTTTAATATAGAGTACCCAATTTTTGTGTGCCTTCTTAACAGATTGTGATATATGTTTGTCAAATTTCATGTTATTACCAATAATGACACCTAGGAGTTTTGTCTGTGTTAGGGGTACAATACTTACATTACCTGCAGCAGTTATGGAAAAGTTGTGGCGGGGGGGGTCTGTGGCTTTAGTAGGTTGGAAGATTATGTGCTTGGTTTTATTATGATTGATTATAAGTTGTGTATTGGAGAGCCATGTTTCCACTGCTGTGAAGGATTTTTGTGTTATGTCTTGTAGTTGTCAAAAGGTGTGGGCGGCACATGTTAGTGTGGAGTCATCTGCATATTAGACTAAAATAGCTAGAGAAGTAGCTGTGTTGAGATTATTAGTAATGATATTGAAAAGAAGGGGACCGAGAATGGAGCCCTGAGGAACCCCTAATGTGAGTGGTAGTAATGAAGAGATGTCTTGTGACCACTTTACTGCTTGGTGCCAGTCGGTTAGGTAGCTTTGGAACTAAGTGAGAGCAGATAAACTACGATTTAGGTTAGATAGGGCAGTTACACGTTTTTGGTAGGAGACTGTATCAAAGGGTTTGGACATATCAAGGAAGGCTGATGAGACTATTTTACCTTCACTCCTATGTAGGTTGATAGTATTGGTGAAGCTTAGGAGGCAGTAGTTTTACTAGGATTAGGTCTGAAACCATGTTGGGAGTTAGCTAAGTGATTGTTGATGGAGAGGTAGTGCATAAGCTAAGAATGTATGCACTTTTCTAGAATTTTGGAAAGAGGAGATAATATGGCTGTAGGTCTATAATTTGATAGTTCTGCTGAATTACCTCCTTTGTGGAGGGTAATTATATAAGAAACTTTTCAGATATGCAGGACTTGCTGTTCGGTGATATATTGATTGATTAGAATAGATACACTGTAGGCAATAGAGTCAGCTGCTTTCTTGAGGTATTCTGTTGTAAGGTTGTCAGCTGCAATAGTTGATGGCTGTTTTTTCATGAGCAATTTTTATGGTGTTTGTTGAGACGGGATGAAAGGAGAATGCACTGTTGTTCCTATTTTCTAATAAGGGTACAGTAGCTGGCAGGGGGACAGTTGCTTTTGGATAGTGCTAGGATGCTCTCACTGAAATATCTGTTAAACTGTTCATCAGTTGTACCTGAATTTTGGGTGGTTGAGGGGGTGGGGTAGATACTTGACCTGGCTGCAGGATGGTTTTGATAGCAGGCCAAAGTTTTTGAGGATTTCTTTGATATGTCATTTATATGTTGATTTAGTAATTTTTTTATCTAGTTTAATTTGAGTTTTGGCTTTGTTTCTGAGTTTCTGATATGCTAGTCAGCTTGATAGAGATTTAGTTGTATTCCACTGTTCCCAGGCTTTATCTCTTCTTAGTTTGAGAAGATTTCTAGTTTCTTTGGTTAGCCAAGGGGTGAAGTTTGTTTTAGTTCTGACTGTCCTAGGGGATGCTAGATTATTAAGAATATTTAGAAATGCATTGCTGAAATATTTAACAGCTGAGTACAGGGGTAGTTCTTTTAGTATAGACCAGTTGCACTGGCTAAGTGTGGACACCTGAGTCTGGGGAATTAAATTTTTCTTGTTCTGGATTTGCCGGTAAACAGCACTTTTAAGAATATTGGTCATTTGACTCAGTACATAGGTTGGTGAGTGATCACTTAAGCTATCAGGAAGACAGCCAGAGTGTTGATAGCATGAAATTTTGTTGATGAGAGTCCAGTAAAGGATAGATTGTCTATTTAATTTTTATCTATTCAAGTGGTGTATTGAATAAGCTGTGTAAATCCATAGAGGTTTATATGATTGGTGGGGTTCTGTGAGCTACAGGTATAGCAGTCTATGTTGAAGTCAACCATTATAATTGTTTCTTGAGGAAAGGATTCTGTGGTCCATTCAAGTATGTTCTCTAAAGCAGTGAGGTTGTTACCAGGTGGAATATACGCCCCTGCCTTGACTATGTACTTGTAAGTGTTGATTTTTAATTTGGTGAAGAAAATATCAGTATTATTGAAAGGTAGAATGTTTAGGTTTAGGCATTGTAATGTTAGGCTATTTTTGAAAACTATGGCTACCCACCCCCCTTTTTACCCTTCCTATCTAATCTGAGAATGTTATAACCAGGGGGATAAGCTCATTGTCTTCTGTTTGTGGTTTTAACCAAGCTTCTGTTAGTACAACTATATCAGATGAATATAGAGAGAGTGTGACGTGAAAGTCTTGAACCTTGTTAACTATACTTAAGCTATTAATGTGCTTTGAAGGTCAGAGGTTGTCTAGATTCTTATACACAGTGGCTGTCTCTGACCTAATTCTATTGCACCACATATGAGCAAAGTTTCTGGCTATAACATATGCTGCTTATTACTTTGAAAAACAGTTCTCTTGCCAAACTTTTCTGTTTTTCCCCCATTTGTGGAAAAAACAGTTTGCATGAAATAACCTTTTCTGCGAATTGATTTCATCTTATTGTTGCTGAAAACATAATGTGTGGATTTTAGCGGGCTTTTCAAAATGCAGAGAATGTTGCCATACACAGTTCAGTCACCTGATCTTAATTTTTGACATGACATACTCTAGTCTGTCTTTCTTGGACATCTTTGAATAGCAAATATTGCATCACTTATTCACATATACTACTGCTTTAAAACTTTAACCATATGTGCACTCATTGCACTGCAATAAATTAGGCTTAAAATGTTCCTGGCATAATAATGTGACAGTCTATGGCAAAACAATGTACTGTTGCTTTTCAATGTGGTTTGCCTGGCAAAGTCCAGTCTGAGTAGAACGTGACAGTTAAAAATACTTTACAAATCCTGAGAATTTGCAATCTTTGGTCTATTTGTGAATTTTTTCATGTTAGAAATATCTGCCATGCACTCAACAGCTATTACATCCCTAAACCATACAAGGTCATTAATGCTTTCAAAGCCTGAAAGCATTAATTTGTTAGCTTCAAGCTCAAGGGACTCTTCCTTAAAAAAATCTTTCTGAGTTAACTTCTGTAACATGATTCATTGTAAATACACAATTAGAAAAACTGTGCTCACAGTTTATGCAGATCAACAGACTGATAAATGCTGAAATGGTACTACCTCTCCTGTTTCTTCTTCTAAGTCACACACTGTTGTAATCTAAGGTCAGGTGTTCCAGTCAATTTTTTTCTTTTTCTACATTTCTGAGTCCACCATTGTAAATGACTGACATTAGTATATTTTCTGTGGATTTATTTTTCTTGTCTGTTGCCACAACTACCCCTCTCCATCTGGCTATGCTATGTCATAAATCCACAGCCAGAGGTGATAGTGTACTAGATTCTTCTATTTGCAAGTCTTACTCCACCAAATGTAAATGTCTGACTATAGTCTATCTTGAATAAAATTCTTCAAACAGAAATTGTGTTGTGGCAAATAGACTTATTTTCTGAATATGATTAGCAGTTTACAGAGATTATGTAAAATGTGAATCTAATATTGTGTACTACATGCTAGCTCAATATACATAAAACAAAATACAAAAATCAGGAATTCTTTAGCATAGGTATTACTCTGTGAATATTCCTGCAATCATAATTCACACTTCTTAGCTGACAGTTACATAATGCTGTACCCTGTTTCTTTCATCATCTAAATGACAGCTCAGATGATTACATCTCTAGAAAGTTCTCTATTTTGAACCCATGTTTTTCTGGATCTTGTTCATACGATAGAAGCTTCAAAACTCCGAACATCATTTGATTAAGACAATATGATCAACATTCTGAAACATCAAAAAACCCAAAAGGAACAACAAACATTTTGTTGTTGCAGAGTGGCAAGCCCCCCACACCCCCACATCCCCTGATAATTTTATAAACCAACTCCAAGATCCCACTACAGTGGGTAAAAGGGCAAATTCCCTGATCCCCACTGTACTCATTCTCTGTACAGTTTATTACCTGCCCAACATTTGCCATTTCAGACCATCAAGCATATGAAATTTGACGATCTGAAAAGTTGCTCAAATAAAGTAGACCTGTTTTCCAAGATCTAACATTATTCAGTAACTTTCTTTTATGCTTAAGAATACTCTATCCATACACCAGTTGTTATAAACAAGGTCAAAGCAGAATAGACTGTCCTCCTCTACAATGTTTCTAACTCTAGTCCTAGTCAAGCAGTATTTCACAATCTCTATTACTTAAACTGCAGCTTATCCCTTTTCTCTAAATCCAGCATAATGTCTAAAATTATAATTTTATAGAACACAAACATTCTTTCTGCTCTAGCCTAGCTTTTGTAGAAGTAATGTCTGTAACAGTTGTACTTGAAGAAATTCATTTTGACATTCGTGCTTTAGAAGTTCACCCTTAACAGTGTTCATACAGCTAATAGCTTAGCATTTACATGATCTGTAATGACCTCTGTGACTCTGTCATCTGCTGATATGTTGCATGATGATTTCTTAGCCTTCATAAATTGTCCTTTCCCTCCATCTACTAGGATGCCTGCAACTAGCCCCCCTCCACACTATTTTCTGAAACTTCTCCTGCATTTCTATTTAAGAAAGAATGAGATAGTCAAGTAACTTTTAGCTTTTCCTGACAATGGGCATGGAATGGATGACTCTGCAATCCTCTTTCCTTAAAATGCAACCTAAAAACATCCATGGGATTCCTCTACAGAAATTGCATTATGTTTTAAATGCCTCTCAGTTTTCTATTCTATGTCTACATGCCCTTTATTTTAATTTCCGAAGAAAAGTACACAAACACAAGGAAACAAAGAAACTGAACTCTTTAGTGTATAATATTTCTGACCATGCCTTGTCCGAATCAGATCTTTCTCTATTAGACAAAGGCCTCAATTTTATTCCCTCCCAAACCAGTTTCTTGAATGATGTTTTAATTGATTTGAGGTTATTTTGCCGCAATGTGTCTTTGAAAATTTTATTTAAAAATAATAGTGCCTTAGATACAAAAGCTCTAAAGAATTTCTTTAGAGTTAAAAGCAGCTTTATTCCTCTCTTGCCACACAATGTAGAAAGTTTTCTGAAAATGTGTGAGAAGGATTTTTATGAATGGTTTGCCTCTAACAGGAAAAGATGCAGTTTTTTTAATGTCACTAAAGCTGAACAAGACCCTATTTACTCTCTTAAGAATAACAGGCATATTATTATCAAGCCAGCTGATAAGGGTGGGGCTGTGGTTATTATAAACTCTTCAGATTATGATAACACCATGAATAGGCTATTAACAGATGATATGGTCTATGAAAAGATTACTACTGAGAGGGTGAAAGAAATCATTAGAACAGTACACACTGATTTATATGACCTTCTGATGTGTGGCCAGATAAGTTGTGAGCTTTATGAATATTTTCTGATAGAATTTCCCACTATTCCCATAATTAAAGGCCTGCCTAAAATTCATAAAGACATCAATCCTGTACTGATGAGACCCATAGTTTCCAGTGAACGTTGGATAACTTCCACTATTTCATCTTTTGTGGAAGGATTATTAAGACCCTTGGTAGATGACATCCCCATTATTCTCAGAGATTCATATCAATTGATAGAGTTTCTAAAAGAATTTAAACTAAATAGTGTGGACACAGACTTGCTTTTAGTGACCATGGACGTTAAAAACCTGTTCACCTGTATTCCTAATGACCTGGGGCTTCAAGCCATCAGAGAGATTTTAGTCACCAATTCTGCTTATAGCAATAACAGGCAGATCCTGATTAATTATTTACTTGAATTAATACTTAACAACAATGTTTTTCTATATCAGGATCAACTTTATTTGCAAAAATGGGGGGTTGCCATGGGCACCCCCTGTGCGAATAGTTATGCTAATCTTGTAGTCCACAACTGGGAGCTTAATTGTTTGTTTAAACATGCAGAATTCAGTAAAATAAAAATGTACAAGAGATTTGTGGATGACGTTCTTTTTTTGTGGGAAGGTACAGAATTGGATTGTTTAAACTTTATTAAAGAGTTAGATGTTACCACCCCCTATTTAAGATTTACAGCTGAGACATCTCCTTATCGGATACACTATTTAGACTTGACATTGGAGTTGAATGGCAATAAGATTGATACGTCTTTATACAGGAAACCCACATGGAGAAATACACTGTTACGTTTTGAAAGCATGCACCCTAGGTTTACCTTTAAGGGGATCATATCAAGTCAAATGCACAGAGTATATAGAATTTGTAGTGACAGGAATATTTTACATTTAGAACTCAACAAGTTAGAAGCCTTGTTTAGAGAAAGAGGTTATCCTACTAAGTTAATTACTGAATGCAAACAGGAAGTTATCAGGAAAATAAATGTTACACAAGATTTAGTTGAACCTGATAGGAACATTCTTAAAATCCATACTAAGAATAGAGAGAAATTCACTGATAAGTTGAGTTATGTCACTAAATATACAAGTGATGTGGCTAACCTTAATAAAATCATTATTAGGAATTGGAATGTTTTGATTATGGATCCTTTTACTAGAACGATAGTGGGTGACCATCCTAGATTTAGTTATAAAACCTGCCACAATTTGAAACAATTACTTTGTCTAGAAAGGATTTTACAACATAATAATGGGATAAGTGACCTACAGGGTACCTTTCCTTGCGGGCGGTGCCATATGTGCCCGTATATTTCCAAGAACGTCAGTTTTCAACATCCTGAAGGGTTCTTTACCTTTGTACCTAGGCTCCACAGTGATTGTAATAGTGTTAATTTAATTTACTTAGCCACTTGTGACAATTGTGAAGTATTTTATGTGGGCCTTACCAAAAGGAGACTTCGTGACAGGATTTATAATCATTGTTACGACATTAAGAAGGGGCATGAAAGTAATGCTCTAGCTAAACATATTGTTGAACATAAAACCCATATGTTTAGTTTCAAGGTCTTGGAGATGCTGATACCTAACAATAGAGAAGGCGATAACATTAATCAGTTGGCCATCAAGGAACTTAAATGGATTTTCACTTTGAAAGCTCATATTTACCCTGGCATTAACCAGTTTGTATCTGTTAAACCTATTCTCAATAGCAGAAAACCTTGATGTTAATATAGATTTTCAAGGTTTTTGGGTTGAGATGTTTGCCCCACAGCACACCCCATTTTATTGTTCATTTTCCTTTTTGTATTCTTTTTTTGATTTCATTGGCCCACATTTTTTATTTTGTTAAATATTATGGGGGTTGTCAGTTATTCATTCAGTACACCGCCAGTTTTATTTAGAGAAATGTATTCTTTCATATGCATTTTTTTGGTTATTCATACCCATTACATGTTTATACAGTGACAGGCCAATACCAGTCCTGTCCTACTTATATGTTTTGTATATGTCTGTTAGTTTTACATTCACTATATATATTTTTTTAATCATTGTCTCATATTCTTTACATTTTTTATAGTTTAAATTTTGGCCATATAATATAATATGACTTTAAGCTGATTCAGTGGTTACTTTTATATTGAAGCATCAACAAAACCAGTTGTCAAGTTTCTCACATGTATTTATTAACAAGAATTAGCTTTTCAAGTAGTTTTTTGACTGTCTTCTCACCGATCCCTAAATACACCTGGGACTACCAGAGAAGACTTGCTATTTCCGATATTACAACACCAATGAACGCAACCTCATATTGCACCTTATAGTATTTTTGATAGCTTGTTTTGTTTTTAGTTACCTTAGTCGTTTAATTTTTTGTTCAGTTCTTGGTTTGGTTTTTGGACTGGATGTACGCGTCCTGTTGTGTATGTGACACATCTGGGAGAAATTGAGAAACGTGGCTTTTGCAGCGCAGTTTATATGGCATTTTGCCAACTCTTATTTTTGGAGAGTTTGTTATTTGTTTCCGTGGGCAGTTGTACCAGTCTTGGTGTTCAACGATGTTTTTGATCTCTTAAATTTTGTGTTTAGGAGGTGACACGATTTTACAGGATACAATGCATATGGAGGAATGTTTTTAAGCATCGAGTTGCTGTTGTTTTTGATTGGTTCTATTGCAGGGACCTCCTTGGTGACTGGTATGTACACAAAGAGCCGAGGACAGGAACATTTATGTGAATAGTTTGGAAAGGTGATACTTCTCGGGCAAATGTTTTGTTTAAGTTTGGGATAAGCTGGTTGGTTTTCCAGATTAGCTTGTCATTCATACTTAAGGTTCCGGCAACAGAGAATTTCTCTGTTGAGCAACTTGAATACTATCTAAAGCTTCTGCCTTGACAGCAGCGTTAGGTTCGATAAGCGTTTTAACATCTGCATAAAAAATTTTTAAAGTAAGACATCCTAGGATGTCTTAGATGTCTAAAATGATGGGAATTATGTCCATGAATTAACTTATAGTTAAGTGATATACTAATACTTTAAGTTTATTTTAATATTAAGTTAAGGTGAACATGATGACTTAGACAATTATATTGTCGTTTCCCTACTGGATTTTTAACATATTTGGGACACATATGATTACAGCATGTCTTCCTGCATAGCATCTATCAAATGCTAATTATGTTTTTTAAGTTGAGATCAGCCGGAGATTTGGACATCCTAGAAACTACAATGAATCGGAACTCGTTCTGGTTTTGGCACATATGTCATGTTATTACTGTATCAGAGAGGTTTTTCGTGACAGTTGTTTTGTATAATGTGATTTATTTTATTTGAATTTTGTATTTAAAGGACATGGTCTGTTAAACTAGTTGAGTTTATTGTTATTACGAATTTTTTCTAATTCAGCATATTGTTTCTTTAACAAACGCACTGAGTAAATTGTTGATGAGTCAGTAATTGATCATTATTGATTAATTTCTTGGCTTGCACGCCAAAATGATTTATATATAAGAACCTTGTTTTTATGGCTTTAATACACCTGAAGAAGCGTAGTACAACTACGTGAAAGCGCTTGTGTTTTTTACTTTAATAAAGAAGACATTATGTGTACCCGAGTTCATCTCGTGTGGTGATTCCTGTGGATTCTATACTACTTTATTTTAATTTTCTGATTCTTTATAGAAAGTGTTTAAGATTTCATGCTGGATTAGCTATGTTTCGCTATCCTATTTTCTTGTATTATAACTGATTACTTTGTTAACATATAGGTTCCCAATTGTTTAAACTCTGTAATCTAGTATTTGTATCACACTGTGTTGTCAATTCTAATCAAATGTTAAACTGTAATTACTATGTGGAGCTTTTCTCCCCAGGCCTCCACTGAAAAAGGACATGTGTCCAGTGGGACTTTCCCGGTAATCAAATGTAAAACAAATAAATAAATAAAATATCATACCCAAAAGAACCCTCAGAGTTTAGACTGATCCCAAAGGCACTTACATGCAAACAATCACATGACTGTGTTAAAAAATATAAAACTGCTCCCCACATATATGACATGAATTCTGCACCCACATCACACTGTGGCCTGACTTAGACTCATTTTTTTGACTGTATGGGGTGAGATCAATTAACACATGCTCTTTTTTTTCAGGTGCGTCTCCCTTCCAGGCTTTGTAGCTCTCTGGTTGGTTAGCATGTCTTCATTGCCTGAAACCAGGCTGTCTCTAACATAACTCTATTGCTGTTTTGGTGCCTTAATTACTTAGGGAGTCAATCTTGTGGCACACATCACTAGTGCTTGCAGAATGAGAGATCCCATGAGGAGATATGGACTGTGGCACCAGCAAACCTACATGTGGGCAGAGCTGGTCAGACTTTCTAAGTTGACAGAATAGTGTATGTAGTGTTGTTATGACCCCCCCCCCCCCCGATAAGCAGTTCACCTGCAAGACTCCTGGTCATAACTATTGATCACAAAGGCAGCAGTTACCCTGAACCTTCCCCTAGGATATTAAAACAGGACCGTGACTGCTTTATCCTATCCCATTGGCCAACCCTACCAGTAAGCCAAGCTGTTCCTGAATTTAGGTTACCAGTTGCACAGACAGACACCATTCCTCTGTGCCATCAGGTAAGTGATATGATTGTTTTTTTTTAACTAAAAACATGACTTTAACTTGGTGGATCACTCACTGTTGCTAAATGACTTGTATAACCTAGCCTTTGTTGACAAGCCTATAAAGTGATTCAAGGACTACCTGACTGAAATGATGGTTAAAGTGTTATTGAACCAAGACTGATCTAAGGTTCCATTAGCAAAGGTGAATGTCCTGCAAGGGTCATTTTTGGAACCACTAAGCTTCTCCCTATTTTAAATAATCTTTATGGTAGTTCCTTGTTCTAAATGCTCCTCTCTTTACAGATAATTTCATAATGCTATCACAAGAGAACTGTTTGACTGAAATAAACTCTTAATAACAGTTAAAATATCATATGATATGGGAGTATTTCCTGCTGAAAGATTGGCAGGAAATACCTCCAGGTGCCACTCTTTGCTGTTTGGAGCAAAGAAAATACTTCATAGGGTCCTGCCACTCAAATTATTGATCCTGTTGGATAAAATTGAAAGTAATCTGTTTGTCTAGCAGTTGAGAATGTCACTGCATTTCCCTTTCAGAGTAAAATGGTTATCAGTTATTAAACAAATGTGCGTTATTTTCTTCATACTTCTCCACGGTCTACAATTGCAATTGCCCAGCACTCTTTAATAAGCTCCCTTAGCCACCTGTTACTACTCTTAAGACTCCCAGATGATGGCTCTGTCACACTTCATAGGCCAAGGTTCCACACTGACAATAGAAAGGGCATACTCCAAATTAGGACATGCAATTTGGAATTTTCCGTCCTCCTATTTAAGAAATCACTCATGGAACAAGCTATCAGTACACACTATAGAGATGAGGTAGCATGTGGGATAGATAACCAATCAAATCTGCTTAGCTCAATCACTATCACATTAAATTTACGGTGATCAATAATTTATTTTTAATTAAGTTGTACTACTTATGGTTCATTCAGTTGGATTTCATTGCTTCATGCATTTAACTGTATGTATTATATGTGACATTCTGGGTGTGTGTGACTTTAAATAATTATTTGTAATTATTACTGTGATCTTTTTTTGTTGTACCTTTGACCCCATACTTAACAAACCCACCTACCCATTTAACAACTAGTTAGCTGAATAAATATATACATAAATAAATAAAATGCTTCCAATCTGCACTCAAATGCTAGACTACATTGGCAAGCTCTGCATGCCTGAACATTGCTAAATTCAACAATATTACTATGCAATGTGCCTCAGAATAAATCAGATGTGCACTGGGTAATGTATAGTCACCTCCATACTAAGCAAATGACTGTGGTAATAGCACTACATTAGGACACGTGGCCAACGGGATGGGTGCCACAGCTAAGGCATGCTAGCATGGCAGGATTAATTCACACTCACAATTGTAGTGCAGCAGTGAGTACAGATGCAGCTAGCACTCAGCTAACACAAGATGAGCAAAAGTGAAAGCATCTGCCAAGAATGTGTTCATTAATCAAGAATGAAAATCAGAGGTTCAAAGACTATCAGATACCATTGTAGTTCTGACCATAAACAATGCCGATTAGCAATCTGGCCTTGTTATTCCCATGACTTGCCTGGGAGCTTCCAGGAAACCAAAGTCTTCAGTTCTGGGGGGAGTATGATTGCAAAGCTGGAGCCAGCAGCTTAATTTGACTCAACACAGGAAACCTCACCAGGCCCGGACATGGAAAGGACTGACAGATTGATAGCTCTTTCTCGATTCTGTGGGTGGTGGTGCATGGCCGTTTTTAGTTGGTGGAGTGATTTGTCTGGTTAATTCCAATAAAGAACAAGATTCCATCATGCTAACTAGCTAACTAGTTATGTGGCCCTGTACAGTCATCTCCAACTTCTTAGAGGGACAAGTGGCTTTGCGAGAGGCAAGGTGGTGTCTATCCCCTTTGCTTCCCGGTGGTGTGAGGGGGGTCCCATATGCACAGCAGGGGGCATGAGCACTCCTCTGCCTCCCTGAGTGGATGCAATGGAGGGAGCACCCGGCCAGTAGTGTGGTCTGCTGCATGTCTTGGACTTGACGGACTCTCTGTGTTTGAAGGGGAAAGGATGCTGTCCTGGCAGGGGATCCTACACCCTTCCCTCTGGTGGCATGGAGCCACCCCCGGGGGTGTACACCTGTGTCCTCTCCCCTCACCAACGATTGCAGGTACCTGAGGAAGATGCCCCACTTCCCACAGGGCATCAGTTCAAAGAAATAGAAGGTCGGCAGTTCAGCTGCACGCTGGCCACAGCCAGTAACCCCGGTCCAGGCACCCATGATGATGCCCGTTAAACCTCACCTGTTCTTCCCCCAGTGAGACGCCGTATGGGCCGTGGTGTATGACTCTGAGTGGTAGATCACTCAGCTCATGCGTAGATGAATGCAGCTAGCTGCAAGAACCAATGTGAATTGCAGGACATATTGATCATCGGCAGTTATGGCCCTGGGTTAATCCTAGATCTATGGTTGTCTGAGGTTCATTGTGCCTTCTATCACCCCTGGAGGTGTTTGACCCAGCGAGGGTGTGGCCAGGGAGTCAGAAGAGCCCATTGTGGGCACCTGTCTCCCCAGGGTGAGATGTGGATGGAGAAGAGGAGTTTCTGCTGCCCCAAGCCATGTCAGGCCCATACCTGGAGGCTGTCGGTGGTACAGCCACTTGGCTGCCCTCCCAGGGTAAAGGTCCTGGAGTGGGTACATGGGCCAGGGGTGGGCCGGCACATCCATCCATACCCACAAACCCTGCCTTCAGCTGCCCTCCCACTGCAAACACGCTTGGAACACAACCTCAGATCAGATGTGGTGGCCCGCAGAATTTAAGCATATTACTGAGGAGAGAAAAAGATACTAACCAGGATTCCCTCAGTAACAATGAGGGAAGAGCCCAATACCAAATCCCCGCCCTGGTAATGGTCACAGGGAAATGTGATTTATGGAGGTCAATCACCCCGGTGCCTCCTAAGGGCCCTAAGTCCTTGTGATCGAGGCTCAGCCCGCAGACAGTGTGAGGCTAGTGGTAGCCCCTGACACATCGGGAGCAGGTCTTCCCAATGTAGGGTTGTTTGTGAATGGAGCCCAAAGTGGGTAGTAAACTCTGTCTAAGGCTAAACACTGACATGAGACCAATAGTGGACAAGTACCATAAGGGAAAATTGAAAATAACTTTTAAGAGAGAGTTCAAAAGGGCATGAAACCATTCAGAGGTAAACTGGTGGGGTCTATGCGGTCCGCCCAGAGGATTCAACTGTGGCACTGGCAGTTAGAGGACATGGAAGTTGCCCTTAAGATTTGAAAGCTGGCCATTTGGTCATATCTTTAGCAGGATATAACCCCTATAGCTAGACACACACACACACACACACACACACACACACACACACACACACACATACATACACACACTTCAGCTTTCATGCATACAAGCATGCATACGCTTACACATGCAGACAGAAACATAAATACACACATGCACTTTTTTTTATGATTCTTTTAATTTTACACTCGCTAAAGAGCAAAATCACTGTTTATTGAGTGTAAAATAATAGCTCGATCTATCTCATTCTCACTTTCATGTACACATAGACGCACGCACACACACACACACACACACACACACACACACACACACGCACATAGACATACACATTAACACACACTTTTTTATTTTTTTTTATTTTTTTTACACTCACTAAATAGCAGAAGTGCTGCTTAGCCAGGCGTAAAATAATGGTGACCATTAACTTTCTTTCAGTCCAAGCTCCATGGCAGCTTTATATGCTGCCATGAAGCATCAGTATCATTTTTCAGCAGGCATTACCTGCACATTAATACCCTGCTGGAGAACGTTCATTCTCCAATTAGAGTGCAGATGTACAGGTCACCTATTCTCTAAGTAAACTTTAAGGACTTCATTCATTAAAAATATATTACAACTTTTTTATCAGAAACATATTTATTTGCAAAGGAATCTTGCTGCTTATTAAATTAAAATTACACTGTTTTCAAAAGCAGAAATCCAATTCATAAAATGGAAGGTACACTGATACTTAAAAGTAGTTATAGCCCTTTCTAGATACTGGTGTAAACTCAGAATGACACACAGATTTTGGCTGTCCCTGCAGCTGTAAATCAGACTGAAAATGAAGGAGCAATTGCCTTCTAAATTAGTGCAGCTTACTACATCTTTCTGGAGCTCATGCTTTTGATGATGACAATGTTTATGTCCCTAATAAGTAAATACCTTAACCATTATGCCAAATCCCACCCTTGAGTAGCTCAGTAATGGCTGCTGGAGCTGCAGTATTTCAGTTAGTAATGATTATAAGAAAGATAATCGTCTGAATTGATGGCAGTATTAATACGTGAATGTTTTTTGAGGAGGGCAGCAGTAACTCCTGATCATGACAGCAAGGTGAAGGACTATATTACTGTTTGCACATGAAAGCCAACAGAAATATAATTACTCTTCTACTCAGCAACAAGTCTGTACATCGGGACAAGAAAATTAGAAAGCCATGGTACTCAGAACATTTCTAATATTTCTCTGTTGCTGCCATACCCCAGTAAAAATCATTGATTATGATTGTAACTCAAACTACAGATAATTTTATTTATGCAAATACATTCAGTTTAGCAGTACACAGAATTGTAATGAATTACAACAGCTTTTCTACTGTACTTGTCGCTGCAGAAATAAGGATATCCATCATTACTATTTTTGAAAGCAACTCCTCTTTAGTCAGTCAGGCATGCACCTTCAATTGCCAGAGACATTCAGAGGAAGTGCAAAGATGAGCTGAAACCATTCAAGAGTAACAACTGCTCCTGTTTGCCTTTGAGACTGCTTGTTTTTTGGTTTCTTCCTTTAGCATTCAGGAGTATGTTTTAAAGGGATGCTGGGATCTTCCAAATGGCTACCTGTTTTCTGCCATTAGTACAGGGAGGAAGGACTCATGGCCTCCATAGTATGAATATGTGCAAACAAATGATCACTTCAGCAACTTCGACCACCCTAAACAATTCTTTTCCACTTCATGTAAATGGCTGAAAATTAAGACAAACACATTGCAGTGTACAAACGGGGAAAACAATTACTGACTTTTGTGATGTCTTATTCCTTGTTTCCATACACACTGGCTGAACCCACACTTACATTTAAAGCACATATTAACATTGTTACTGACAAACTACTTAAGCAACTTAAAGTATTTTACTGAATATCATATCTCCTAATACATGAAGGCAGGAAATCTACTACCTTAATTTCTCATTTCCAAGAAAGGCTATACCTTCTTATAGTAGCCCCTCATTTTTCTCCAATATGGCTATGATTTAGCTACATAACATAATGTCTGTTGATCTTTTGTTTATCGTAACAAACAGCACAAGTGTCTGTCTTTGTAATCAGCTGGATAACAGTAAGTGACAGAAAAGTTTTACTAGAAACAAACATTACCTTTAACCTTATCCATCAGGACTATTTTTCTCCCATACCCAACAAATCACAAACCAAGGCTCATTGTCACTCTTTTGGAACACATGGCCATGCTCTACATATGCTATGAAGCCTACTGGTACATTTGCCGTAGGAGAAAATGCTTCCTATAACATATCATCTGTGATCTTTCTCACTTCAGATGTTAAAAATTAACTGGATTACAAATGTCTCAAAAACAAACTTGTAAAACACATTATAGCATCTTAAAAAACAAAAAAACTCCAAAGTAAACTCAGAAGTAATCCAGGCGACAAAATTATACTCCAACTCAGGTTTTTAGCGCTTTCATCCACTTAATTTAATTGTGAACTTCTTCAGAAAAAACAGACACACCCACCCTAGTTCCTTTAAATACTTAAAAAAAGGAAATGACATCACTATAACATTTTCCGTATTTTTAAAAATCACTTAAACTTCAGTCTACAAAATATACTATATATTAAAAATATATTGAAAATATATTATGTAAAATTTTTTCATTAACTTTGTGTTTCTTGATATAATCATAATTCATGACATATAATACATATATCATCATTGTTTCAATAAATATATAACTCATACTAATAACTATTAAATCTAAAATATATTGCACATTTCTATCTATTAGACAAAAAACATTTCAAATTAATGGATTCATTTAAACACGGTAACCTATCTGCAGCTAAACAAAGTTGCCATAGTGTTTCTTTGCATTCCAAGATATTGCTCAAATCCCCTCCCAAAGGCACTTCATTTACCTTCTCTACTACTGAGAATTCAAATTTTTTTAAAATTTGAACAACCAACTGCATGTTTAGCTAATGAGTTTAACATATCTTTCTTCTTAATAGCTAAATTATGTTCATATATTCTGCGCTTCAAACTTCGCTTTGTTTTTCCTATATAGAAATGTTCACATGATGCGTAACATGCAATGTACACTACATATTCAGAATTACAATTATAATATCCTCTAGGCCATATTGTGTAATTTAAACACTGTATAAAGACAGAAGAACTATTGCTTATGTACCTACATTGTTTACAATTTTGACATGCAAAAGTTCCTTTTTTGATACTGACACTTCTAGTATTGCCAAAATGCTGTTTATTATCTGTTTCTAACATATATTTTATATTAACCATCCTTTTGTAAGTAAACCTAGTTGTTTAGTTTCTGAGTTTTAAGTTCGTACATTATAGCATCTTATTACTGTTACTGCTACATGGATAGTGGCTAATGAACTATGTTGCTGCCTGTTAGGCTGATTTACTTACTCTATGCCTGTTAGTGCCTGCTACGTAAACTGTCAATGTTGACTAATTGAATTCTGCCAATGTTTGGCCTACCTGAATCTGTGTACTGTTTCATGTAAATATTGCAGCATATCTCATGTGTCACAATTTATCAAATGTACTGACCTAACTGGGAAAAGCCGAAAAGACAAACAACTAAACTGTAATTTTAAGAGTTGCATGTTACCTCTGTCTTTGAGTGCATAATGGCTATCATTGCAATGTCTGCTTTATACCTTAGGTCACAGCTGTAAAGAGACCCTGTTGCAGCCCAACTACCATGTCAGCAAATAAAATAAAATAAGTAAATAAACACCATTGAGGCTGTCAACACACAACATTTTGTGGACACATAAATTCAACTAAAATACAGGAAGATTACACATAAGCAGTACAGAAAAACTAAAAGCATATCAGAAAAACATTTTACATGCCATCTGTTAGATACAGTTATGAGAGTTAAAGTTTACTCTGGAATACTGAGAATTTCTTTGTATATTTGTTTTTCATCATACTTGAAGTGAGTACGATGCACAGCTTCTTTAAAGAACAAAATAGCACACCGTTTACCTTAATGGCAGGTATCCATTTAGTTGAAACCCACTGTCTAAATACTTCTTCTGGTTTCCAGCACTAGATCTTCATAAATGTACTAAGAGCTGTGTCAAGATCCTCTATAGTTCTAGCATGTGCAATGTTACAAAGCATTCCCAAAATGCTTTTTCACAGATTGTGAGCTCCATAATCTTTAGTTACCCATTCTCTCCAAGCATTTTCATGGTGGAAGTCACATGCATTATCTTGGTGTCTAAAGTACAACATAACAAAATTAAAATTTACAATTATAATCATTTGACATTTTAGTATTACTGTAACAATAGCTGAATAAGTGCAACTAGAACAAGATTTCATCCACATGACTTAAGACAACTTCAGATTTTTATTTAAAAAATAAAATACATATATGATTGAGTACTTTCATCTCTCCATGGAGATTTCATCAGAATAACATCACATCGTTATATATCCAGCCATACCCATTCATTTTTAAATGGACAAGTAACTAAAGAGATATGTTAGTGTATGTAATTACTGTACAACATATTTTCCCACTACAAGAATTGGATCCAATAAAAGATTCCTAAACAAACTAAAAAATAAACATCATTAAAATAAATACAATGATCTTACTAAACATGTTTTTATAAACAGGATAAATTATAATTTGGCAGCTCTTAACCTTAACACAGATTGAATCAAAATGCTTTCATTAGCTGCCACAAAAATTCCTTATATTCCAAAAAACTTTTTCACTTGTCACTTTGAGGTTTCTTATCAACTTTTCCCACAATCCTGAAATAAAATTTACTGCATTCATTACATAAATAAGCATATTTATCTAAGGCATTAATTACTATCTTTTTCTTCTGAATATCATTATTATATTCATAGATTCTGTTCTCAGGGTTCTTTCCATCTTAGTAATATATAAACACAAACTCCCTGAACATTTTGCCAAATACATAAATCCAAAAGATGCACAATTTCCTCTTTTTAAAAACAAAATGGAAGACGTGCCATTCTTTAATCTAATAATCCCTTTTCCATAATATACGGACACTGCTTGCAAAATCCTCATTTTGATGCTCCCTCTTTATTACCCTTGTTCCTTAAGTTTTTCTTGGGCCTCTCCAATAATTTCTTAAAATTAGATAAAACATTAAATAGAAACAATTGTTAAAATCTCTTAATTCCCTTTCAAAATATTCCAGTTCTGCCTAATAATATTTTAATAGCCTGAGAACACTCATTAAGTTGTACAACACAGGTTCTGTTAAAAATACAAAAGCAGCTACCCAGGAACAAGCACTCCTGTGATATAAATAATGAACAGTTAATATGCAAGCAGAGCACAGGTGCACACCAGAGCTGAAGGAATTTTTCTACATTAACAGAATGACTTCAAGTAAATCCACAAAATAGAGGCAGTATAAACTCCAGAACGTTTAATTAGTAATAAAAAACTGGCAAGTGCTTTCACCCTCATGGGCTTCTTCAGACCAATACAAATACATTCAAAAGTTCCACGTATATATAGATTCATAAATGACATCAGTTCCTGTGTAAGTAATTAATTAACTAATTCATCCTAATCATTATCATATGTCTAAAAAATATAAATATAAAATACTTCTATCAGACTAATATAATCAATATAATGTACAATAAAAAAAAAAATATATATATATATATATATATGTATATATATATATATATATATATATATATATATATATATATATATAATTTAAGAAACTTATGAACATAATTAATAATTACTATAAAAATATATAATATAATAATAAACTCATTTTTTAAAAAACAATGAATGAATATATAAAAACATACTTAGGAGTTACTTAAACTTTTAATTTCCTCCCCTTCAACATAGGTCTCATGGGAACTTTATCATTTAGACCCGGTTTCCTATCAGCCCTTAATCTTATAATCCATTTAACGTCGCACTGTTCCATATAGTTTCTCACATCACCACCCCTCTGACTATGTGTGTTAACTTGCATGACCAGAAACTTAAATGTATGTTGGCCTGATGCCGCAATAACATGTTTAGACAGGGCATTTTTATTAGATCTAACATGAATATTATAAAGATGCTCCCTTATTCTTTCTTTCAATCTCCTGTCAGTTTTGCCACCATAAAATGCTGGACATGATGCACACCTAGCTAAATAAACAACATGTTTAGAGTCACAAATTGCTCTGACTTTAAAATCAAAACACTGTAAACTAAGGGGTATGTGAAGCAAGCACTAGAATCTATACAACTGCAAAAATTGCAATTATTACATGGTAGGGTACAGCAGTGTATGGATGGGATTGTGGGGGTGGTAGTATCTACAGGATAACATAAAAGTCTATGGAGATTCATCCTATTCTTAAAAGTAAAGAATGGCCATGTCTTTACCTGGCCTAGAACTGACAATAGATGGCTTGGACGAGGGAGATTAGCCAGTAATGCTAAGAACACTATTGTTAATGATGTTACAAACATTAATTCTGCTACTAATGTTGAATGTAATTCTAGTTCGAATGTGAATGGAACAGAACCTTTATCTGTCTCTAAGAAAAATGTTGGTATTAGAACTACTGCTATTATACATAATAAGCACGTTACTATTGTTAATATTCCTGACTTACATACACCTGTAGTACAGGTTGATAGTGTTAATGGGCAGATAGACGATACTGCTAGCCTTAATGCTAATAATACCTTAGAAACCACTGATTTCGCTATTAACCACTCTAGTAGGTCAAATGCTGACCACACTGTGAGGAAAAAGATAGTTAGTAACTCCAATAATAAGGATAATGTTGTAAGTAACAAAGACAATGTTGAATGTAATGGCCCAATTCCTTTCCCTAATTAATTAATAATAATTAAGGAAATTAAAAGTTTAAGTAACTCCTATGTATGTTTTATATATTAATTTATTGTTTTTTAAAAAATGAGTTTATATATTATATTATATATTTTTATAGTAATTATTAATTATGTTCATAAGTTTCTTAACTATTATATATATATATATATATATATATATATATATATATATATATATATATAAATTTTATTGTACATTATATTGGTTATATTAGTCTGATAGAAGTATTTTATACTTATATTTTTAGACATATTATAATGATTAGGACGAATTAGTTAATTAATTACTTACACAGGAAATGATGTCATTTATGAATGTATATACAAGTAGAACTTTTGAATGTATTTGTATCGGTCTGAAGAAGCCCATGAGGGTGAAAGCGCTTGCCAGTTTTTGTATTACTAATTAAACATTTTGGAGTTTATACTGCCTCTATTTTGTGGATTTACTTGAAGACATTCTGTTTATGTGGAGAATTTTCTTCAGCTCTGGCGTGCTCCTGTGCTCTATTTACAGGTTCTCTTAAGTTTATCAGAACAATTAGCATATGTAGAAGGGTTTTCTCTATTCCTATAAGGCTAAATACTCAACAAGGGCTTGAATTTAATCCCCATAGATCCCTAACTCTATTAGCAATTTCATCAACCATTGATTTTGGGTATTCCCTTTCAATAAACATCCTTTACAATTTTGTCATTTCAATGTGTAAGTCATCCCAAGTGGAAATCATTCTAGCCTCCCAAATTATTTGTCCTTTCACTACATTTCTCTTAAAAAAGAAAGTAAAAGTTGTTGAAGTACAAGTAGGACTTGCTAAAAGTCAGTTTTCTATAGATCATGGAATTAAATCCATTATCCATGTGATGAATACTAACATCAAATGATTCATACTATTCTTATCATAACTATAAGCAAATTTTACAAAATAAATTGAATTATGCAAATACTTAATAAATCTGTTGATTATTTCATCAGGTCTACTCTATAAAATAAATATGTCATCTAAAAACCTTAGGCACATACTGACATATTTAAAATATTCAAAGGTAAAAACACAGGATGTCTCCCATGCTAATAAAACTAGATTTGCATATGTAGGGGCACATGCACTCCCCCATACAAACTCCTTTAACTTGCTTAAAAAGCTCCCCCTCAAAAAATATATACTTATCAAAAATCAAAGTAGTGAAATCTAAAATAGTTTAATATTATAATTTATCAGAAAATCACACTCATTTAAAACATTGTGAAAAAATAAAAGCCCTTCCTTCATTGGAATGGAATTAAACAATCCACCACATTTATTGTTAAGAACCCAAGACTGGATTTCCAAAGGTCAGGGGTTAACCTCCCCCAAAAATTTCATGAATCCTTAATCAAATTGGGTTCTTGGGAAAAACAGGTCTCAAAAGCCTATCTATGAATAACACAAGGGGGTGTTTCTTTGACCCCTGAGTAGCAACAATCAGCCAATAAGGGAGAGAAGTGATATTATTATGAACTTTAGGAATACTGAAGATGGTGGGTATAATTGGTTTTGCCACCTTTAAAAATTGGTATATATCAGTGCTTATTCTGTTGTCCATTAAAAGTTCCTATAGAATTAACTCAATATTGTGATAAGCTGCACTGATCTCATTCCTGGACATCTGAGTGTAAAACTCAGAATTGTGCAAAATATTAAGCCTACTACTCACATAATTCATGATGTCTCATATAACAATTCTACCACCTTTATCAGGTTTCATGACCCTTATCATTTTGTCTTTCTCCAAACTGTTCATAAGTTCC